>NC_134786.1:2858265-2870765 GCF_046742065.1 Oratosquilla oratoria
TGAATAGATAATTGAATATACCGATGAATACATAAGTACATAAATAGACAAATAAACATTAATAAATATATCAATAGATAAATAGATAAATAGAAAGAAATGAACAGATGAATAGATAAAAAAATGAATAAATCAATAGATAAATAGTTAAGTACAAAAATATATAATTAGGTGATAGATGAATAGGTAAATAAATCAACAGTTCAATAGATGATTATATATCTATATATATATATATTTATATAAATATATATATATATATATATATATATATATATATATATATATATATATATATATATATATATGAAGAGAAAAGCAAATAGATAAATAATTTTTCCTATTGAATAGATACATGAATATATAGATAGATAAGTAAATTATATATATATATATATATATATGAAGAGAAAAGCATATGGATAAATCATTTTCCTATTGAATAGATACATGAATATATAGATAGATAAGTAAATGTGTAAGTAAACAGGTAACCTGATAAATGAATTTATTTGATAGATAAATAGATACATAGGTTTATAGACAAATAAAATGATGCATATAAACAAGTATAAACAAGTATACAAACAAGTAAAAACAAATGAATACATGAATAGATAACTAAATGTATACACATATAAATGAATTATTGAATGAATTCTAAAAAACTAATGAAGAGATATATGAAAACCAAAGATACATATACAAAAATAGATAAACAAATGAATAGATAAATAAGTTATTGAATAAATACATAGATGAAAAATAAAAATTATATATGAAAACCAAATGCATAATGAAATTATACAAGATCACATGAAGGTCATCACTCTTGTGGGGAATAATTCATTGGTGTCAGAAATTACACACGAATTATACCCGAACACAACGATGACTTTTTTTATAGTCTTCGTTTTAATCACGGACTACCAATTCTGCTCAGGTAAAGGTTTTCTTAAGGTTGCTGTTGTTAACCTAGACTGTCTATCCCAGCAGTCCCGTCTCCCCAAGGAATGCCACGGCCGAAAAGGGGTTTTCCCACAAATCCTTTATGAAGTGTATGTTGTGTTGTTTGCGTGCGTGATTGTGTATAATGCAGTCTTCTCACGGTTGAATGGGTTCTTAGACGGTTGGGACCCCACTTGATGTCTGTCTCTCTCTGATCTGGTTTACTCTTTCGGGTGGTGAGAGATTGTCTCTTCCTCATGCAGCCCTCCAAGGTTATGGAGGGCTCCATGACGAACACACACATACACACACACACACACACATACACACACACACACACACACACACACACACACACACACACACACACACACACACACACACACACACACACACACATATATATACATATATATATATATATATATATATATGTGTGTGTGTGTGTGTGTGTGTGTGTGTGTGTGTGTGTGTGTGTGTGTGTGTGTGTGTGTGTGTGTGTGTGTGTGTGTGTGTGTGTGTGTGTGTGTGTGTGTGTGTGTGTCGGACGAAAGAAAGAGTCGAGTAAGCGAACCTGTATATTTCGATTGTCAACTGCAATCCTCTTCAGTAGTACAAAGTGGGAGGAGGATGCTATCTTAAATAGCAACCTCTTACAAAGGGAAGGGAATATGGAAAAGAATAAATGTCACTACCTCAACCTTTATGTGACTTGAGAAGGACATGAGGTCGGGTCAGGGGGAGGGGTAGGAAATTTGTTCACAATTTGTTTAGTGATGAATAATCCTGATATTGTATCTGGGTTTTATTCATCACCAAACAAATTGTATAAGACAAATAATTAAACAAATAGATTAGAAATAGAAAAAAAAACTCATCATACGATATTTATAAACAGGAATTGAATGTCAATAAAAAAAAACACGATCCATAAACCAGCTTACTGAACCACATCAGTACCGAAGTCCCGGAACGGAGTAACTGAATACTTGTGGGACTGACCCCCGGCCATTACAGACCTCCAGCCCCCACTCAGACGCTCTAGATGGAAACCAAAAACCCGGACCTCAAAGGCAACCATGGACGAGCCTTGTAAACAACCAAACCCATCTTCGGGCTTCACCTAGCAGCTTCTGCGACGGGGTCAAGGTCGACCCCCCACAGGGCTCCGGGTCTGTCAAGCTTGGGCTTGGCTATAAGCTCGGCTTTGATGACGCTCAACATCAAAGAAAGAGGGCAAGATTGCGCGCAGCGGATAAGTGGAGGCCGACGAGATGAATGCGGAAAGACCAAATACCTGCGTCATGCACTGCACCACTTATGTTCCACGTTTATTATTGCACCAAATATATACAGTAGGTACAAGTATACTGTATGTGTATATGTATATATGTGCATGTAAGAATATATTCGTATATGTATTTGTATTTGTATATAGTATGTATGTATATGTGCACACACACATATTTTGTATATATATATATATATATATATATATATATATACATATGCTAATAAGAACACGGGTACGTGTGTTCACTTATGCAAAGTAGACCACTTGGAAAAAGAAACTAACGAAGCAGAAATGTTTTTAACATTGGGCTAGAATTAAAATACCCTAAGCAATTCCTTGATATTGCTTACAATTTTGCAAGGAAATCATTTTTAACTCCTCAGCCTAAATCACCTTTCAATTATCACAATGTTTTAATTTTACCATTTCAAGAAAATTTGTTAAGTATCACAGAATTATTAAAAAGATTTAACGTAAAGGTAGTTTTTAAACATGATAGTACAGTAAAACATAAACTTATCAACAATAGTATTGAAATTAAAAAAGGATGCATTTATAAAATTCCTTGCAAAATGTGTAATCAATTTTACATAGGTCAAACTGCCAAACCCTTAAACATTAGAATTGAACAACACAAGAAAAATGTCAGGGATGGCTATCATTCTAGTGGTATATTCAAGCATATTGAATTAAATAATCATCCAGTTGATTGGGGTAATGCCCAGGCAATCTATTATACCAACAACATAATAGCAAGAAATTTAATAGAGTGCAGTTTGATTCATACCACTAGTAATCAAAATACCAACCTACATAAAGGCTTGTACAAACTTGATAATTTCATTTGTCAAGAAATTAGTAAGATAATATCATGTAAAATGTAATTCAACAAATTGACTTAATGTCGCCCTATATAAGTAGTAGAAACAGTGACCCTTGGCGAATGTGACCTGATGTCGCCCGACCATCGTAAGATAATTGACAATGACCTTCCGCTCTCTTTGGCGACTGTGACCTGATGTCGACCATCGTAAGATAATTGACGATGACCTTCCGCTCTCCTTGGCGAATGTGACCTAATGTCGCCCGACCATCGTAAGATAATTGACCATGACCTTCCGCTCTCTAGGGGGTAATTGGTCGGTATGCTTATTCAAAACTGTCCTGGTTCCTTTGTATTATGTATATAATGTCTATGTATTCCTATCACTATGTACTTGTTGCACTGAAGATGTAATATACGAAAGCGCTCTGCTTCGTTAGTTTCTTTTTCCAAGTGGTCTACTTTGCATATATACATATATATATATAATATATATATATATATACATATACATATATATATATATATATATATATATATATATAATATATATAATATGTATATATATATATATATATATATATATATATATATATAGAGAGAGAGAGAGAGAGAGAGAGAGAGAAATGAGAGAGAAAGAATGCTGAAACATTATGGCAAGTTGAGGAAGGTGGACAAGAAGACACAGGTGTTTATTCCTGACTACTTCTGCATTCAGCTTTATATTCATGAATGATCCTTCTCTGTATTATGACTCTAAGTATTAGACCGAAGTCTGACTTCAACTTGACTTGGCACTCTTGCCTGACACTCCTCGAGATTGACAAGACCAACTGTGGAGACATCGATCTGGTAAGGTGAAACCTTCCTCATATGACCTCAGCTTCTTTGTTCTGTAAATCCATCTCAAGAAAGACGATGTTATCCTAAAATAAACCTGACCTCCCTCTGATATAAAGGCTAAAGTCGCGTCTATTGGTCAATGAGATTTTTATGGCCAATCACAGCGGTTTTTGGAATTTACGTCATCAGGGAAAGGAGTGGAGTTGTGAATGACAAAGTTGACTGATTCCGTGGCCCACTGTTTAGATGATACGAAGGAAGACGTCAAGTGATTTTATTATCAGTGTGAGGGAAGGTTCCTGGTCTGGTCAGTGTGCAGATCTTTTAGATCATCGATATAACACGCGTCCTTTTTTTTATAAAAAAACAAACAAAAAAAAAACATGATTTGCCTATGAAGCCAATGATAGACCATAACATTCTGAAAAATATATATATATAAATTTATATATATATTATTTTTTTTACAAATATGTTAATGCACACTGCAATTAACGAAGGTTTTACATCTCATAAAAATCTGTATTACTTACACAAAAAAGTAATACAAAACTAATGCATAATTACTGTATTTCAGCCGTGTCTTCTAATGCTCTCATTCATGCTTTACTTAACGAATATCGTTTGAGATGATGTACATCCTCAAAGGAAACCTAAGTTGAAAGGATTACAGAAGTAAAAGACAGTCTCGAAATGTTGGAGGATCATCTCTTTGTCCGCTTTCTCCACGTCACCCTCCATCTCCTCGTCCACCTCCTCCTGATCTAACTCCTCCTCGTCTGCCCACCTCCACCTCCTCCTCGTCCAGCTCCACCTCCTCCTCTTCCACCTCCTCGTACACCTCCTCCTCATCCAACTCCTCCTCGTCCGCCCACCTCCACCTCCTCCTCGTCCAGCTCCACCTCCTCCTCGTCCACCTCCTCCTCATCCAACTCCTCCTCGTCCTCCACCTCCACCTCCTCCTCGTCCAGCTCCACCTCCTCGTATACCTCCTCCTCATCCACCAACTCCTCCTAGTCCACCTCCTCCTCGTCCACCTCCTCCTCATCCAACTCCTCTTCGTCCAGCTCCACCTCCTCCTCGTCTACCACCTCGTATATATCCTCCGCGTCCACTAACTCCTCTCTCGTCCACCTCCTCGTCCACCTCCTCGTTCACCTCCTCGTCCACCAACTCCTCCTTGTTCACCTCCTCGTCCACCAAGTCCTCCTCGTCCACCTCCTCCTCCTCTAACTCCTCTTCGTCCAACCTCACCTCCTCCTTCTCCTCGTCCAACTCCTCCTCCACCTCCTTTTCGTCCGCCTACTCTTCGTCAACATCGTGCTTGTCCACCTTCTCCTCGTCCACCTCCTCTTCATCCATCTCCACCTCCTCATTCACTTTCTACCCGTCAACTTCCTGCTCGTCAACTTCCGGCTCGTACTCCTCCTCCTCGTCCACCTCCTCGTCATCCATCTCCTCTTCCTCCACCTCCTACACGTTCACCTCCTCATCCACTTTCTCCTCGTCAACTTCCTGCTTGTCCATCTCCTCTTCGCCCCCATTCTCCTCGTCCACCCCTCTTCATCCACCTCCTTCTCGTCTCCCTCCTCTTTGTCCACCTCCTCCTCGTCCACCTCCTCCTCGTCCACCTCCTCCTCGTCCACCTCCTCCTCGTCCACCTCCTCCTCGTCCACCTCCTCGTCCACCTCCCCATCCACCTCCTCGTCCACCTCCTCGTCTCCCTCCTCGTCCACCTCCTCCTCGTCCACCTCCACCTCGTCCACCTCCTCCTCATCCACCTTCCCATCCACCTCCTCGTCCACCTCCTCCTTGTCCACCTCCTCCTCCTCCTCCTCCTCCTCCTCCTCCTCCTCGAGGGAGATCCGCCTTAATCCCTGTGCTCTTATGCGCTGGCACACCTTTGCGTTTACCGAAATGCCTCAATGGGCAAGGAAGCTTCTGCCGATGCACTCGCGGACTCTTCCTACACGCCTGGCTGGCAGGAAGGACACGTGCAATGAATGCACCAAAAGTTGAAGACGGAGCATTTGATATCAGAATTCCTTCAGCTCGTCCTTCCTTCCTTCCTTCGTTTTCACTCCTTTCTTCCTTTCCTTCTCTCCTTCCTTCCTTTCCTTCCTTCATTCATGTTTTCCTTCTCTACTTCCTTCTTTCCTTTCTTCCTTCCTTCCTTCTTTCCTTCCTTCCTTCCTTCCTTCCTTCCTGTCTTCCTTCTTTCCTTCCTTCCTTCCTGTCTTCCTTCCTTCCTTCCTTCCTTTCCTCCTTACCTCTTTCCCTCCTTCCTTCTTCCGTTCTTTCCTTCTTTCCTACCTTCCCTCCTTCCCTCCATCCTTCCTTCTTCCCTTCGTTCGTTCGTTTGTTCATTCGCTGTTTCCTTCCTTCCTTCCTTCCTTTCTTCCTTCCTTCCTTCCTTCACTACTTCCTTCCTTCCTTCCTTCTTTTCTTCCTTTCTTTCTTCCGTTCTTTGCTTTCAGACTTCTTTCCTTCCTTCCATTCCTTAATGGTACTCTTTCCTCCCGTATTCCTTCCCTCCTTCCTTCCTTCCTTCATTCCTTCCTTCCTTCCTTTCGTTCTTCTGTCCTTCCTTGATTTCTTATTTCTTTGCTTTCGGCCTTATTTCGTTCCCTCCTTCACATCTCTAATTCAACCTCCCCTCCTTATTTTCTTCCTTCTTTCCTTTCTTCCTACCTTCCTTCTTTCCTTCTTTCCTACTTTTTTCTTTCCTTATATATATGTATATATATATATTTATATATATACATATATGATTATATATATATATATACACACACACACACACACACACACACACACACACACACACACACACACACACACACATACACACACACACATATATATATATATATATATATATATATATATGTGTGTGTGTGTGTGTGTGTGTGTGTGTGTGTGTGTGTGTGTGTGTGTGTGTGTGTGTGTGCACGTATGTAGGTTGTAGGTGAACTCTACATTGGTTAAGTGGTGAAATAAATTCGGGTTGTCTTCTTGACTTTACTGAGTCCGACAGCGTTATGCTTTACAATAAAAGGCAAGCTCCAATCAAACCTAGGAGGGATACCAGAAACATTTTCTATTTACATATGTATGGAGGTTGCCAAACATGGAAATAGTGGCTGTTTCCATATCAACTTTAAGAATATTTGGAAGGTTTGGTCGCGTCGGATGCCGACGTGACGCGAGGCGCCGGCAGAGCCGTTTGTCCGTGCACGTGGTTTGACCTGAGATACAGAGTCTATAATTCGCTGAAAGGGCGTTGCCGGGAAAGTTGGTGAGCTGGGTCACTTCAACAATAAACCTTTCCTAGGGAGATCGGTGACGACGTAGCAGTACCAGATTGTAATCTATGTTTGTGCTCGCGCGTGTGCATGATAGACATCGAAGTGAGATGAGAGTTACGCTAAATATCGAAGATAATGATACCACCGAAGGTAAATATCGGAGACGATGATACCAGCGAAGGGAGATAACATATATATGTATATATATATATATATATATATATATATATATATATATATATATATATATATATATATATATATATATATACATATATATACGCATATATATATACATATATATACAGTATATACGCATATATATACATATATATATATATATATACGCATATATATATATACACACGTATATATACATATATATATATGTATATATATATATATACACGTATATATATATATATATATATATATATATATATGTATATACAGTATATATATGTGTGTGTGTGTATATATACTCGTATATACATATATATATATATATATATATATATATATATATATATATATATACATATATATATATATATTTACACATGTATATATATGTGTATATATATATATTTACACATGTATATATATGCGTATATATATTATATATATACATATATATATATATGTATATATATATATATGTGTGTGTGTGTGTGTGTGTGTATGTGTGTGTGTGTGTCTATATATATATATATATTTACACATGTATATATATGCGTATATATATTATATATATATATATACAATATTATATATATATATATATGTATATATATATATATATATATATATATATATATATACATATTCTATTTCAGTCTGGTATTTCTGTTTGTTTATTCAGTGATTTATCTTAATGATCGTTGCCTGAGTAAAATTATTAAAGACGGTGAAGGATTCTGTATACTTGGCAGGGGCGACCTCTTGCAAGATTGCAAATCCAACAACAAGAGAACCCAACCCTTCAGACCTGAGGACTCGAGCTGACCACTTTAACCACCGGGCCATGACATAAGAGGAGGCTGTAGGGGCGTAGGTTACGCCCCCGGAGGCTTTAACACAGTAGGCTTTTGTCGGAGGCTGGAGTCTCTTGCGGTGGCTGAGGCTGTTGGAGGTGGCTGAACCTGCGCGGCTTCCTAGGCCACCTTGTGGTCTACTGGCCGGGAGCCACAAGATGAACAACCATCCAACCACTTTCCTCTTCCTCCTCCTCTTCGTCCTCCTCTTCGTCCTCGTCCCCAGATCCGTGTGTGATTTACACTCAAGTGGTGTGTGACTGATGACATGGATGGAGGGGAGGAGGACCCGGAGGAGGAGGAGGTAGGAGGAGGAAGAGGTGGAAAGAGGAAGATTATGAGCTGGAGATGGAGGAATAGGGAACAAGGAGACGAAGGAAGGTAGGAGGAGTAGGAGGAGGCGAATAAGGAGGAAGAGGAATGATAGGAGTAAGAGAAGGAGGGAGAGAAGTATATGGAGGAAGAAGAGATGATGTAGGAGGAGAGGTAGGAAAAAGCATGAGGATAAGAGATTAGGAGAGGGAGGAAGAAGAGGAGGAGGAGAAAGAGGAGGAGGAGGGGAGGAGAAGGAGGAGAAAGAGGAGAAGGAGGAAGAGGAGGAGGATGGGAGGAGAAGGAGGAAGAGGAGGAGGAGGAGGAAAAGGAAGAAGAGGAAGAGGAGGAGGAGGAGGAAAAGGAAGAAGAGGAAGAGGATGAAGAAGAAAAAGAGTAGGAGAAGGAGGAGGAGGAGGAGGATGGCAGGAAAAGGAGGAAGAAGAGGAGGAGGAGGAAAAGGAAGAAGATGAAGAGGAAGAGGATGAGGAAGAAAAAGAGGAGGAAGAGGAGAAGGAAAGGGGATAGAGAAAGAGGAGTAGGGTGTGGAAATCGGGGGAGGAATTCTGGGTGAGACTGATCGAGGATAGCTGAGCTCCTTCAGCAAACGCTCGAGTTCGGCACAAGAAAGAATTCGAGATCGATTCAAAGGAGACCTTCCGATCTGAGTTCTGCCCTCTGAAGACTAGAGTCTATCGATCTTAGTTATAACGATATTCTACACCCGTGGTCCTCAGCCTGTGGTCCAATGGTCCCCTAGAGGTCCATAGAAAGTCAAGTGACTGCAAATCATAAACTAGTGGCAGTTAGTGATCTTCAGGAGGCCAAAGATAAACAGTAATCCATAAATGTCGGATACATGACGAAACGCAATTTGAGAACCTCTAAACGACACAAACTGTCACCATGTCAGTAAAGAATCTTGATGGAAAAGAAGCAACGATAAATGACATCACTACGTGTCTAAGAATTCACGGAAATATGATGTGTATTTCTAGTAATAAGAATAAATAAATAAATAAATAAGAATAATGTTGAAATTTGCTTGGGATAGAAGTAATCTGGATGAATAATGGCGACAACTTTGAAGCTCAACGCCCTTAGATAAGTCCTGCGCATGACAGAGCAAAACTTCGTTCTAGTTGGCGCATGACGTCATGTGGCGGCACCGGCAAGGTTATTAACAGACTCCCAAGGTGACAAGGTCACTTGAGCACAAGATCCATTAAGAAGCTTTGACCTCCATATGACGTCATAGGTTGACCTCTTCTTTTGAGTTTCATCCAAGGTTTACTCAGTGGAGTGCGAGCGACCTCATTAATCCGTCTATATTCAACTAAGAAATAATGTATATGTATATATATGTATATATATATATATATATATATATACATATATATATACATATATATATATATATATATGTATATATATATGTATATATATGTATATACATGTATATATATGTATATATATGTATATATATATATATATATATATATACATATATCTGTGTGTGTATGTGCATGTATACATATATAGATATATGTATCCATGTATACATATATTCTTCCTATCTGAGGGATAATAAAATAGTCGATTACCTCCCACCTATTGTATTGCCAAAGGTAAAAATAAACAAGTAAATAAACAGAGAAATAAATTTATTACTTCATTAATAAAGGATTAGATATATAAATAAGTGAATAAGAGATCAAATGAATATTAAATGAATAATAAGATAAGATAAAAAAGTAAATAGATAAGTAAAAACAAGCAAACAATATCACGCACGAATTGCGGGTGTCTTCCTGTGTGCGTTCAAGTGCGCGCGCGGAACTCATCCCGCAGTACACGTCAGAGGCGCAACAGGTTAGAGGAACTGATGAGATGACCTTATATCCTAGCACACAAAGGCACATAACCGAGTCGGAGTGAGCAAGCCGTTTGTATGTTACGAAAACTCTTCTCACTCGACTCGGCACTTGAAGACCTTGAGAGCATTTGACAGAGTCGTTATTTAGGCATATTATACCCAAATAAACTAGTTAACAAGATTAAGAAGAAAAATATCTCGCATGAAGAAGCATGGTAATAAATCGTCGATATCACTTCAGCGCGTTCCGTAGGTTGCTAGGAATAAAGCATTAGGAGTGAGGCATGACAGTCATTTGTTTCTTTCGTTAAAGGAATTCTAATCTCCGAATGCTTCCTGGATAGTATAAAGGTAGCAGTAGTGTTAGTTCATCTTCTATCGCCAAGTTACCCTGTTTTCTTAACTGTAGCTTAGTATAGTAAACACAAACAGCCTCCTTAGGGCCAGTAGGCCTGCTGTTGTTTGTTCTTCCTTTGTGTTCCTTTGTGTGCATTTGTCTTGAATTACCAGACCGTTTTTGTTTCTTATAGGTCATACTTTTAAAAACCTTTCACGAAGCCAATCCAAGCCAAGCCAAGCCAAGCCAAAGCCAAGCCAAGCCAAGCCAAGCCAAGCCAAGCCAAGCCAAGCCAAGCCAAGCCAAGCCAAGCCAAGCCAAGCCAAGCCAAGCCAAGCCAAGCCAAGCCAAGCCAAAGCCAAGCCGAAGCCAAGCCGAAGCCAAGTCAAAGCCAAGTCAAAGCCAAGTCAAAGCCAAGTCAAAGCCAAGTCAAAGCCAAGTCAAAGCCAAGTCAAAGCCAAGTCAAAGCCAAGTCAAAGCCAAGTCAAAACCAAGTCAAAACCAAGCCAAGCCAAAGCCAAAGCCAAAACCAAGCCAAGCCAAGCCAAAGCCAAAGCCAAAACCAAGCCAAAGCCAAGCCAAGCCAAGCCAAAGCCAAGCCGAGAAAAGCCAAAGCCAAGCAAAGCAAAGTAAAGCCATCTGGCACAGTTTCTGCATCTGTCATTGATTTGGCAGTGGTACCAGTATTGACGTGGCCCATATGTGTCTTCTTTTTTCGGTCGACCAACTTGCCATTGTCTATTTTTGGTTCTGTCCATTTCAGCCCCCCGGCTGAACTTATCGGGCACCTGAGCTTCCCCTACGGGACATGTCCGTGGATGTACAGCTAATTTATTGAGTTTTTTGTTTTGTTTTATGTTTTTGTATATATTCTGTTGTTGTTTTTTTCATTTGATGTATATGTGTATACATCTTTTTATTTTCGTTTTCTTTATTTTTTGTTTTTTATTGTTTCGTTTTCTTTTTGTGTATTATTTCATTCTATTTTACTTTATTTTTTATTTTGTTACATTTTGTTGATTTATTTATCAATTTATTTATTCATTTATCTTTGCTTTTATTTTATTCTATTTCATTTTACTTTTATTTTATTTCATTTCTCTTACGTGGATATAAAGGTCATTTATTGAGTTATTTACCTTATGTTTTTGCATATATTCTGTTATCTCATTTGATATATACTTTTTGTGTTGTATTGTCTTTTATTTTATTCTGTTTTACTGAATTTTGTTTTATCTCATTACTATTTGTTGATTTATTTATCAACTCATTTTTTATTTACTTTTTTTTGTTTTCTTTTATTTTATTTCAATTTTCTTTTTCCTTTTTCTTTTCTGATTTTGTTTATTTATTCATTTATTTATTCATTTATTTATGAATTTATTTATTCATTTATTTATTCATTTATTTATTTACCTATACATGTATTCATGAATCTATCTGTTTGATTATGTATTCTTTATTTGGTCTATTCATCTATTTCTCTATACTAAATAAACAATTTATTTATTCATTTACCTATACATATATTCATCAATCTATCTCTTTGATTATGTAGTCTTTATTTGGCTATTTATCTCTTTCTTTATACTAAAACACAAGAGGTCGATGGCCGGACAGGATAGAACAAAGAGTAATTCTAGGAAGGCAGGTGTATCAAGTAAGGAAAATCTACAGCTTTGTTCTAGGAAAAAGTATTGAGAAATGTAAAAATTAAATAAAATT
>NC_134786.1:2880765-2883265 GCF_046742065.1 Oratosquilla oratoria
TATGAGGGGGCGTCCTAGGATGAGATGGATGGATGGGGTGAAAGGGGCTTTACAAAAGAGAGGAATGTCTGTAGAGGAAGGACGGGAGAGGACAGAAGTTAGGGGTGAATGGAGAAGGGTTGTGTATAGATGAGGCTGTGATGCATGAGGGGAGTGGGTGGGGGATTGGGGGTGAGGAAGCATGTATGAGAAAAAATTTGACGCAGCCCGAAGGGATTATTCCCCGTCTTCTCCTTTTCTGCATGAGGGGACGGAGAGGGGGGGTCGCCGAATTTATGAAGCGGCCTTGCTGTGAATGTACTGTGTCTTGCGACACTGCTTCTGACCCAGGGCAGTGGACAGGATGCAGGGATGACCCGTCATCCAGGAGGTGCCAAGATAGGAGGGAGGGAGGAGGGTGGAGGGGAGTGGAATATATGGAAAATGAAATGGGTGGGAGTGATTTTTTTGCCTTTTTCTTTTTGGCTACCCCCCGTGTAAGGGGGAAAAAGCCTTTGGTATGTGTTGTATATATATATATATATGTATATATATATATATATGTATATATATATATGAATATGTATTTATTGGTTTAGCCACCTATTATTTAAAGTACTTAAATGTTAAATTATTTACTGAGTTAATATCAAATGTTCATTATTCTGTTCCTCTAATTGTCTTCATCTCGTTTTGTAACTGCCGTATATGCGGATAGGAGACTCTATTGGCCTCATGATATGTTCTGTCGTTGTGATCAAATAAATCCTTTATCCAATATTCTAGAGAATAAAAGGAAGAAAAGAAGAAAGAATGAGAGGAGAAGGATTAGCCAAACAATAGAAATAAAGATAAATGAATGAGTAGATAAAGGACGAATGAAACGAAGGAAGAAGAGGAAAAGGAGGACGGAGGTGGAATAAAGGAATATAGTCAGTGAAGATAAATGGAGAGATAAAAAGAGAAAGAAGAGGACAAATGAAGGTTAGAGAGCGGGGGCAAACTAAACAAGGAAGCACAAGGACCACGTTTAGAGAGTATGCAGCGTAGGTGGAGGGAAGTAAGGCAGAGAGAGAGAGAGAGAGAGAGAGAGAGAGAGAGAGAGAGAGAGAGAGAGAGAGAGAGAGAGAGAGAGAGAGAGAGAGAGAGAGAGAGAGAGAGAGAGAGAGAGAGAGAGAGAGAGAGAGGAGAGAAGAGAAAGGAGAGAGAGGAGTTAGAGAGTGTGGAAGGAAGGAGTGTGGAGTATATTAAAAAGAGTTAGGGGAGAGGGAGTATGGAATATAAGGAAAGGGAGATGGGGAGGGAGGGAGAGTGGAGGGAAAGAATACGGAGGCAGAGAAAGAGGGAGTCTTGATTGTAAAGAAAGAGATGAGGAGGGAAGGAGAGAGGGAGTAATGGTGTGTGGGCTATACAAAAAAGAAGATAGGGAGTTAGGGAGTGAGGGAGTGTGTGTGGAGTATAAAGAACAGGAGGCATACAGTGAACGAAGAGTGTAAGGAAGGGAGTTAAGAAGAGGGAATGTATGTAGTGTTTAGAAAGAAAGCTAAAGAAGGATATGGACGTGTAGAAAGGAGATCATGAGTACAGAAGGAGAGAGGAGGCAAAAGAAGAGAGAAGTAGAAGAAGAAGAAGAAGAGAGAGAGATAGACATAGAGGGAGACATAAAGATATAAATAGAGAGATAGAGAGATATATAGATATGGAGATATAGAGATATAGAGATATAGAGATACAGAGATATAGAGATACAGAGATTTAGAGATTTAGAGATTTAGAGTTTTAGATATACAGAGATACAGAGATACAGAGATACAGAGATACAGAGATACAGAGATACAGAGATTTAGAGATATAGAGATATAGAGATATAGAGATATAGAGATATAGAGATAGAGATAGAGATAGAGATAGAGATAGAGAGAGAGAGGTGGGGTGAAATGTAGCAGTTATTACCACCAATTTCCAGCGCTTCTATCCATATGGACAACATCCCACTAGACTGAAAGAAAAAACAAACAAACAAACAAACAAAGTATGAGAAAACCAAAAGAGAGGGGAAGGCAAGGAGAAGAGCGATGGGATAATGGAATGGAAGGGGAGATAGAGAAAGACAGATAAAATATGACTAAGGGAGGGAGCGAAGAGAAGGAAGGGAAATGGGATGAGAAAGGGACAGAATAGGAATTAGGGGAGATAAGCAAAACGAAATTAATGTGGGAACTAGATTTTTTTCAATGTGTTAGTAAAAGTTGAATGCATTTTGCTACATTGCATTGAGAACTGACCTATCACTATCCTTCGTTAAATTTTAATATTCTCTTGTTTAATTTAGTCATGCTACGCTTTATGATGTTGTGTAGGTTGTGTTGTATTATATTATGTTACATTGTGTTACGTTGTACTACGTTATGTTACCCGTTGATAAATTTGTTTAATAATTGATTAGATAATCAATGAATTCATCAATGAGCTTATATATCTACTTATTGCTTATGTATTATTTAATCTTGTGTCTATTTAT
>NC_134786.1:2912044-2917044 GCF_046742065.1 Oratosquilla oratoria
GAGAATAAACAGACCAAATTGGGTCAAACACGTCCTAAGCATATATATTCTACAGTTTTCAAATCGGCGATAAGAGAAATTCCGAATAACATATATTACTTGAGAACATAGGAAAAGTATCAGATAATATATACAGGAGAAATTCCTTGCATAAATGCTCTGAAATCAGGACACTGATGGAAATAACCTTCAGATGAAGGAAACTAGACTCTGATGTGTCTCTCATACACTGAATCAAGAGGTTACTCATAACCACTGGGGCTTTCCCTCAGCTGAATAAAATCGACCAATATTTAGTAAAGTGTCGGGGACATTAATCGAGATAGTTTTTAACCTTTCCAGTCTTCCAGTACCGAAGGTTCTTGTTTTATTGAATGAAAGCGCCTGTCGACAGGTAGAAAAAATTACAGTCGAGTAGGATAGCGAAAGTATTAAGAAAATATAAAAACAATTCTTAAAAGTATTAAAAAAAGATACAAAATTATTGGTACTCCCAGCCCTATAGTGATCGTGTTTATCTATCTATTTGTTTGTTTATTCATTAATTTATTCGCTTGTTTATCTAATAATTTGTTTATTTATTTATTTGTTTATTTATCTATTTGTTTTTTTATTCATTGATTTATTTACTTGTTTATCTAGTAAATTATTCTTTTTATTTATTCATTTGCTTAAGTATCCATTAATCTAATTATTCATTTATTTAATTATCTATGTATTTATTTATTGATTCAACGATCAATATATCTATTTATCTATTTATTTATTTATTTATTTATTCATTCATATGTTTGTATGTTTACCTATCTATTTCCTCATTTACCTTGTTTTACTTTCTTAATTCTAACCCCCATTGTCTACAGTATTTACGACCCATGGTAGAAATACTTGTACGACTTCTCTTAATTTGTCTTAATCTTCTACTCCTTCCGCAAAGAACCCTGTACTCGGCCTAAACAAGTTAGCTGTAATTAATCAACATATGAAGCCCATTATGTGCATCATTATAACGAAGAACAAATGTCCCTCAGACCCTCAAAACTTCTTCGCGCTTCTTCATGATTTGAAGCTCCTCTCATCCAAATACAAGGACCCAACAATATTATAAGTAATACTCAAATAGAAAATAATGCATTGTATGTAGAAAGTGGCACCCCATAGACGTTGTGGTACTCTTGTTCAAAAGATGAAGACACCTACCTTCATCTTTTCTCTCCTTAGTGTGGTGTAGCCCTACAGGTTGGCATTTGGTTCCCGGAGCGAGATCAGAAGCTAGACCGGTAGATGTTCGAGTTCGTCCATTGGTTGTCGTTGTCCTTCTAGATTCTGAAAATGAAAGTGAAAACCAAATAAGAACTACACCAGTTTGGTTCTTTTATTTACATCATGGCAGCCTCCAAGCTGCTAAATGCATCTCCTTGGAATTCACTCTGGATCGACAGGGTCATTTGGTGAGTTGAGTTCTTTGGCTTAGATCTATCCATCTTGATTACTTCCTCCTGTCGTGTCGTCAATCCCTTTACTAGCCACGTATTACAGTGATTATATCTAATATGGTGCATGAAAGAAGAAGAACTCTGAAGAAGGGAGATGTGTGAATCCCTTTACACAATAGGGAGTCTCCTATGAGATGAGTACTTTCACAGGAGAGTGAGGACATAGGAGGAAGACGAAATGGACGAGGATGTAAGAGAGGGAGGATGTAAGATGATGGAGATGGAAATGATATGGGTGACCGTGCAGAGATATAAAAAGACGCATTACAATTGGTTGGAATGTGTTCGGTAAGTGTAATAAAATCCTGAGAGGCTCTCTACCTCTATGTTTGAAACGTAAAGTTTACAATCAAAGCATTCTGCCAGCAAAAATCTACGGGTGTGAGAGTTGGAAAATAACAAAGGCGGAAACAAAATTAAGGACTGTACAGAGGAAAATGGAGAGATCAGTGATGGGAATAACACTAAGAGACCGAAAGAGAGCAAGTTGGGTGAGAGAGCAGACTACAGTGAAAGATATTGTGGAGGAGGTAAAAGAGAGGAAGTGGAATTGGGCAGGTTAGAACGAACGACCGATGAGCGATGGAGCAAGTGTGTTACTGAGTGGACCCCGCAAGATAGGAAGCATGGAAGAGTGAGACGAGACAAAAGGTGGAGAGACGAGATAGAGAAGTTTGCAAGAGTGACGTGGCAGAGGTTTGCGCAGTCGAGTGAATCATGGAATGCTATGAAGTAGACCTTTGTTCAGCAGTGGACTCGGGATGGCTGATATGTATGATATATACATGTATATATATATATATATATATATATATATATATATACATATATATATATATATATATACATATATATATACATACATATATATATATATATGTGTGTGTGTGTGTGTGTATACCTATATATACATATATATATATATGTGTGTGTGTGTGTATACATATATATATATATATATACATATATATATATATGTATATGTATATATTTATATATACAAACATATATATATATATATATATATATATATATATATACATAATGTATATACATATATTTTATTTGTATGTATATACTAGATCACCCATATTAAATGGCTCCTGTTTTTAAAGCAGGTTACTATTAGCTTAGGACTTACCAGCTGTGTGCGGTCCTCGTGCTCCCTCGAAGGAAAGTAAACTGGATACAGGCGTTCTCAAGAAATTAAATAGAGAAAACCTCCTTAATTATGCTTATATTAGGTCACGTCTCGTCATCCCGCTCCCAATCCTAATCCCACTCTCACTCATTATCATTATCATTCAGGGAGTCCCATGGGACTTGAGCGAGTAAAAACGTTTTTAAATATAAACTTTATGATTGGTATACTATGTCACTATCACTGTTTAGTATAAATCACGAAAAATAAGTTTCTATATCAAATTGAATATAATTTAGAGCTCTTACCTCTATTCAGTAGACGATGGCAATGACTTGATTAGTTATAAGAAGTGAAATGCAGAAGATTGTGACGTCATGTCGTCGTTGCTTGGAAAACTACGCATTATATTATTCATACGGTTCGTAATATCTTAATCAACTCATTACGCCTCATAGATGCTAATTCAAGAGTTGACTATACTTTTGAATACTGAATATGAAAAATTTGAATATTAATGGTCAGAAAATATTTAATCGGAAAATTGTGACGTCATGTCTTCGTTACTTGGAACACTAAGTAATATTCTAATATACTCATTATGCCTTATAGATGCTAATTCAGGAGTTGGCTATACTTTTAAATGATAAATTTCAAAATTTTAGATACTAATAGTCACAAAATATATAATCGAAAAATTGGAAAATAAAAAATTGGCAAATTGGAAAATTAGCAGTCGTGACGTCACGCGCTCGGAGCTGGGGTTCCTTAGGACCCACAGAACTGAGGTCGTAACGTCATGTCTCTTCTGATTGGCTAGTCCTCAATCGTGACGTCATATCTCTTTTTCTGATCTCTTCTTCTGATTGGGGGGGTCCTCAGTCGTGACGTCATATCTCTTCTGATTGGCTGGTCCTCAGTTGTGACGTAATATCTCTTCTTCTGATTGGCTGGGTGACGGTTTCAAGCTAGCAAGCAAGCAAGCAAGCTGACAAGGTTATCAGAATTTTATAGGTATATAGACATATATGTATATAAATATATATATATGTATAAATATGTATATATATATACATACATATTTATATATATATATATATATATATATATATATATATACTGTACATATATATTTATATATATATATAAATATATACTCTATGTATAATATATATATATATATAAATATATATATATATATATATATATATGTATATATATAAAATTAAGAGAAAGACCTGTAGATCAGATGTGGGAAATATTTCAAAATACGCTCACTAAAATGCTTCATACTTACATTCCTTTTAAGGACAGACGTCCCCTAAATCAGGCTCTCCCAAAGTAGCTCGACAAAGAAACTGAAAAAGTATTGCCAAAAAGATATATATATATATATATATATATATATATATATATATATATATATATATATATATATATATATATATATATATATATATATATGGGGTGTAGGGGGGCTCTGGATAGAGATTGTACCCTTGTCTGCCCGCAGCTGCACTATCTATCGTAGGGTGGACGGACAACACCGGTTCTCATCAACCTCCCAAAGCTCTCACGTGCTGGCTCCAAGCGCCACACCCCGGTAAACAGTCTCAGCTGACGGGCCAAACCACGTGAGCGAAAAGGAGTAAACTTTGAAATCCGGAGTGGGGGAACCCGTAGGCGGTTCAGTGCTACAATTATCACTGTTCCGGGATCTCCTGCAGCCAAACTGACGCCAAACGTCATGCTTCTCATCCCTTTGGATTTCGTCAGCAAGACCGAGAAGGGGATCCTGACGTTTGGGACACCCAGCCAAAAAAAAAAAAAAAAAAAAAAGAGAGAGAGGGACACTCCAGTCCCACTGTAAAGTGTGGCCACAAACCGGAAGTTGTCCGTTTACGGGATATAAGCCCTTTCAAATTGGTGTACAGCAAGGACGCCACGGGACAACTTTGACGGTGGGAGGGACCATTGAAGTCCTATCGTCCGACTACCGCCCGTCTCAAGCTGGGCAGCCCCCGGCCAATAAGGTGTCGGTCCGCCGACGTCTGCCGCTCCAGAGGGTGCCTGGAGCTTAGTGTTCGTCAAAACATGAAAAGCGGACGGAAACCTAGTACCCAACAGCCATAATATTGTTAAAAAGAAATCATCTATCTTGCGTCTGGCAAGCTGGAATGTCAGGACAATGTGTCCTGGCCTCACCAACGATCTACAACAGGTTGATGACTCCAGGAAAACAGCCATCATCAACCGCGAACTGGAGATGCTCAACATTGACATTTCTGCATTACAGGAGACCAGACTCCCATCGAGCGGCAGCCTCAGAGAACAGGATTACACATTCTTCTGGCAGGGAAGGG
>NC_134786.1:2919544-2924544 GCF_046742065.1 Oratosquilla oratoria
GGAGAGGGTGGTGGAGGGAAGGGTGGTAGATAGAGCGCTAATGGATTATGTAGTGGTAAATAGGATTATGATAGGAAGAGTTAAGGATGTACATGTGCTAAGGGGAGAGGGTGGGGGAATATCAGATCATTTTTTGGTGGAAGGTAAGCTGAGAGTGGAGGATAGATGGAGAAACAGGAAACTGACAAAAGGTAGGGAGGTTCTTAGAGTGAACTCCTTGAATGAAAAGGAAAAGGAGAAGGAGTACGAAAAGAAGCTGAAGGAGGAGTGGGAGGGAGTAAAGGATGGAGCAGAGATGGGTGTGGAGGAGGAATGGGGATGGTTCAAGGAGGGAGTCTTAAAGTGTGCAAGGATGGTGTGTGGAACAAGAAGGACAGGGGGAAATAGAAGAAAGGGTAGTGAATGGTAGGATGAGGAAACAAAGAAGGTTGTAGAAGAGAAGAAGCGAGCATTCACAGATTGGTTACAAAAGAGGACGGGGGAGTCATATGAGACGTACAAAGAAAAGGAAAGAGAAGTAAAGCAAAAGGTAAAGGAGGCAAAGAGGAGAGCAGATGTGAAATGGGGTAGGAGTATGACAGAAAATTTTGAAAGTAATAAAAAGATGTTTTGGAAAGAAATTCAGAGAGGAAGAGGAGGCGAATCAAGTAGAGAAGAAAAGGTAAAAGGTACAGATGGAGAGATGATAATGGAAGAGATGGCAGTAAGGGGAAGATGGGCAGAATATTTTAGGGAGTTGCTAAATGTGAAGGAGGATAGGGAAGGAAAGACAGCTGCAGTGGGAAATGTGAAGAAAATGAGAGTGATGAGTGAGGAGAATGGAGGAGAAATAAGGAAGGATGAGGTGAAGGCAGTTGTAAAGATGATGAAAGCAGGTAAGGCACCTGGTCTGGATGGATGCCATGCAGAATGTCTGAAAAAGGGAGGTTCAGTGATGGTGGACTGGTTGGTGAGGTTATTTAATGTTTGCTGGAGAGAGGGTGGGGTACCGGAGGACTGGAGAAGTGCCTGTATAGTTCCTCTTTACAAGGGAAAAGGGGACAAGTGTGAATGTAGTAGTTTCAGAGGGACTAGCCTTTTAAGTGTAGTAGGGAAGGCTTATGGGAGGATCTTAATTGAGAGGATTAGGAGAGGAACAGAAGGAGTAATTGGTGAAGAACAGTGTGGATTTAGGACAGGTAGAGGTTGTGTAGATCAGATCTTTGTGGTAAGACAGATATGTGAGAAAGCTATAGGAAAGGGAAAGGATGTTTTTTGGGCTTTTATGGATCTGGAAAAGGCTTATGATAGGGTAGACAGAAAGGCACTGTGGGAGGTTATGCAGATTTATGGGATAGGAGGAAAGCTTCTGGGAGCTGTCAAGAGTTTTTATGAGAGTAGTAGAGCTTGTGTCAGGATTAGAAATGGAGAGAGTGAGTGGTTTGAAGTAAAGGTGGGACTTCGTCAAGGATGCGTTATGTCGCCCTGGCTGTTCAACTTATACATGGATGGGGTGGTGCGAGATGTGAATGCTAGGGTAGTGGGTCAGAGATTGGAGATGGTTAAAGAAAATGGAGAAAAGTGGGAGGTGAGCCAGCTGTTGTTTGCGGACGACACTGCGCTTGTGGCAGGGTCAGAGGAGGGATTGAGGAGGCTGGTGGCAGAGTTTGGGAGAGTATGTGATAGAAGAAAGCTAAAGATAAATGCAGGTAAAAGTAAGGTGATGAGATGTACAAGGGGTGAAAGTGGCAGTAGACTGGAAGTGAACATTAAGGGAGAGCGACTGGAGGAAGTGGATAGTTTTAGATACTTGGGTGCAAGTGTAGCAGGAAAAGGTGGAGTGAAGGTGGAGGTAGAATGTAGATTGAGAGAAGCGAGTAAATGCTTTGGTGGATTAAAAAGTGTAATGAGGAATAGACATTTGGGAATGGATACAAAGAGGAAACTGTATGAAGGAGTAATTGTGCCAACAGCACTGTATGGGGCAGAAACGTGGAACATAAGAGAAGAAGAGAGAAGGAGTTTGAATGTGTTTGAGATGAGGTGTCTGAGAAGTATGGTGGGGGTTACTAGGCTGGATAGAGTGAGAAATGAGGAGGTGAGGAGGAGAACAGGGGTGAAAAAGGATTTGGGAGATAGGGTTGATGAAAGAATATTAGGATGGTTTGGACACATGGAAAGAATGAGTGAAGAAAGACTAGTAAAAGAGGTATGGAAGGCAGATGTGGAGAGAGTGAACATGAGGGGATGTCCTAGGATGAGGTGGATGGATGGGGTGAAGGGGGCTTTGGGGAAGAGGGGAATGTCTGTTGAGGAAGGAAGGGAGAGGACGGAAGACAGAGGTGAGTGGAGAATGGTTGTATATGGATGATGGTGTGATTGCATGAGGAGGAATGGGCAGGGGGGTGGGGGGTGTTGTAGTATGTGTGAGTAAATTTTGACGCAGCCCGAAGGGATTTCTCCCCGTCCTCTCCTTATATGCAAGGGCGGACGGAGAGGGGGGGTCGCCGATTGGATGAAGCGGCCTTGCTGTGGATGTGCTGTCTTGCGACACTGCTTCTGGCCCAGGGCGGTGGGCAGGGTGCAGGGATGACCCGTCATCCAGGAGGTGCTCAGATGAGAGGGAGGGTGGGAGGGGTGTGGAGTGTATGTAGGGATGAAATGGGTGGGAGTGTTTTTATGTCTTTCCCTTTTTGGCTACCTCCCTTGGAAGGGGGAAAAAGCCTTGATATATGTATGTATATATACACACACACACATATATATATATATATATATATATATATATATAAGTATATTATATATATTATATATGTATATATATACATATACATATATATATATATATATACATATATATATATATATATATATACAGATATTTGAAGTTGTGTAAGAAAAGTACACGACTTCAAATATCTGGGAGCTGATTTTAACAGCGGAGGGGATATACTTTCGGAAATAAATGAAAGAATCAAGAAGTACAATATAGAGCTGCAGTCACCATACCCACTTCTTAAGGATCCCGCGATACCAAGGAAAGTGAAGAAAACTATCTATGTAACTATATTAAGACCAGTACTGTGTTACGGATATGAGACCTGGAAATTAACCAGTAGGACAAGGAGTAAAATACAGGCCGCAGAAATGAGAGCACTAAGGGTTATCTACAGATGTACAAGGGTGGACCGAATAGGGAATCAAGTTATAAGAGAAGCATTGGGGGTTGAGAATGTACTGGACTATGTGGAGAGAGGACAGCTGAGATGGTACGGACATGTTATGCGGATGGAAGAGCAAAGATATCCAAAGAAGTACTACTTATGGAATCCAGAAGGAAGAAGACCTGTGGGACGCCCAAGAATGAGATGGAGAACAAATATCCAGCAGGCCCTGCACAAGAGGGGAACTTCACTGGAGGAGGTGGAGAGGGATAGAAAATACGAGGAACGTCAACCATGGAGAGAGCTAACGAGACGTAGCAACTGACAGACCTATCAGGTCTAACAGGAGGAGGGTGAGAAAGAGTGAGATATATATATGTATATGTACATATATACATACATATATATATATATATATATATATATATATATATATATATATGTATACATATATATGTATATATATACATGTATACATTTATATGAATATATATATGTATATATATACACATATAAGTATGTTATATATAGTATATATATACATATGTATATATGTATATATATATATATTTATATTTATATGTATACATATATATGTATATATATATATACATATATATACATACATGTATACATGTATACATATATATAGATATATACATATATATATATATATATATATACATGTATATGTTATACATATATATATATATATATATATATATATATATATATATGTATGTATACATAAAGTGCATGTATATTTGCTCAGGTTAAAATTTTCCCAAAGTCGTCCTGTGGCCTGTTTTGTGTAACAAAAACAACAGTCTCTGAATTTTTCGCGATTTTTTTTATTGTTAATCTCAGAGGCGTCGAAATAACGAATCAAATAAATGAGCGCTCGAACTTCGAAGAGCTTGTTTGTGGAGCATCATTTAAATGGAAAAGGACATCGTTAGAAATTTCGCAAAATTCCTGGAACTTTGGAAGGATTTTAGTCTCGGGGAAAAACAGGAACTGAGCCTCGCAGAATGCCGGAGCAAACTAAGTGAGACCTGGATCGAGGACGACCCTAGCATCGGTCGTCCTCGTCTGACCTACAGCGACCTCCTCCAGGTATTGGGCCGTGCCTGGCTGGAGGACCAGGTCATTGACGCAGCAATGGCTCAACTAACTCGCCAGTTCCCCGAGTTGCGTCCTGCCAGCTCATGCTGCGCAGCTGCCTTCTGGGAACCCCTGGAAAAGGAGAACACGAGGTTCCTCCAGGTGGTCAACACAGAGGCAGCAGACCCTGAGGGCGGGTCTGGAATCGGTGGGAGCCACTGGGTGCTCCTTTCAAACCTCCATGAAACTCCAGGGTCCTTCGACATGACCCTATACGACTCCCTCAACGGCCCCATTTCGAAGAATGTACAGGAAATCTTCCGAAATCTATGCCAGGGTCGTGGCGCCCTCAGGAAGGTCCAGGCCTTCCAGCAGGAAGACAGCCACAGCTGCGGCCCTCTGTCGGTCGCCAACAGCGTGGCACTTACATTCGCCCTCGACCCCAAGGGCCAACATTACGTGGTACAGGACCTGCGGCCTCACCTGGCCGCTTGTCTGGCCACAGGCATCTTCCGGCCCTTCCCAGTGCGCGAGGGCACTGAGGCCGAAAATTCGGGCGAAACAGTCGCGACACGTCGCGGAACCTACGAGACAGGAGAAGTCTCGGAAAACAAGCCCCGGTGTTTCTGCTTTCGTGGATGCCACAAGCTATGGAAGTGGCTCAAATCTCAATGCAAAGCTCTGAAGAGCAAGAAAAATTGAGAATATATTTTCAAGATTAGAGCCAAATAACAATATATTGGAAATTCAATA
>NC_134786.1:2929544-2932044 GCF_046742065.1 Oratosquilla oratoria
AAGGACGCCACGGGACAACTTTGACGGTGGGAGGGACCATTGAAGTCCTATCGTCTGACTACCGCCCGCCTCAAGCTGGGCAGCCCCCGGCCAATAAGGTGTCGGTCCGCCAACGTCTGCCGCTCCAGAGGGTGCCTGGAGCTTAGTGTTCGCCAAAACATGAAAAGCGGACGGAAACCTAGTACCCAACAGCCATAATATTGTTAAAAAGAAATCATCTATCTTACGTCTGGCAAGCTGGAATGTCAGGACAATGTGTCCTGGCCTCACCAACGATCTACAACAGGTTGATGACTCCAGGAAAACAGCCATCATCAACCGCGAACTGGAGAGGCTCAACATTGACATTGCTGCATTACAGGAGACCAGACTCCCATCGAGCGGCAGCCTCAGAGAACAGGATTACACATTCTTCTGGCAGGGAAGGGAACCAGAGGAACTACACATGCATGGCATAGGATTCGCAGTGAGAAACTCTCTACTGTCTTCAGTGGAACCACCATCAAAGGGAACACCTCGAATCCTCTCTCTTCGACTCTCAACTTCTTCTGGCCCAGCCAACGTCCTTAGCATCTACGCTCCCATACTCAGCTCGCCGGCTGAGACCAAGGATGAGTTTTATGAGGAGCTTGAGACTACCATCAGAGAGATCCCAGCCACAGAACAACTATACCTGCTTGGGGATTTCAACGCTCGTGTCGGAGCTGACCAAGAATCCTGGCCACGCAGCATTGGCTACTTCGGTGTCGGCAAACTCAACAAGAATGGTCAGAGCCCTTAGAGATGTGTTCCTACCACGACCTCTGTGTAACCAACAAATTCTTTGCCACCAAGCCTCAACACAAAGCATGTTCGCCTTGCTCAGCCAGAGGCGATTGAGATGGCTCGATCATGTTAGCCGAATGGACGATGGCCGAATACCGAAGAATGCTCTGTATGGAGAGCTTGCCATTGGCTCCAGACCTGCAGGAAGGCCCATCCTCCGCTACAAGGACGTTCTCAAACGTGATCTGAAGGCATGCGACATCAACCCAGTAAGTTGGGAGGCGGTGGACGCTGACCGCATCAGCTGGAGACATGCTGTCAAGGCAGACATTCAAATTGGCGAGAAGAGGAAGGAGGACCAGTGGGAGGAGAAAAGAGAGCGCAGACGGCAAAAGATAGCAGCATTCCCTACACAGCCAGGCGCGTACTTCACCTGTGACAACTGCAATAGAGCCTGCCGCTCCAGAATAGGACTATGCAGCCACATCAGGCGTTGTAACAATGAACTGACCAAACCACATAAAAAAAAAAAAAAAACGCGACGTCCATTGTCTTCCGAGACAGAAGGATAGAAAATAAATAAATAGATAAATAGATAAATAAATAGATAAATAAATAAATGAATAAATAGATAAATAAAATAATAGATAAACTAATAAATATATATATATATATATATAATATGTATGTATATATATATATATATATATATATATATATATGTGTGTGTGTGTGTGTGTGTGTGTATATGTTTATATATATATATATTTGAGAAATTTGCTAGTGAACAGCGACATCAATCAGACAATCTCCTTGACAGTAGCGCACGGGACTCGAACCCGATGCGTCTGCAAGTAAACTCCCAAGACACACTCGCCTTAGACCGCTCGACCACTTGACAGCATAAAACCATGAAAACTCATAGTCAACCTGACTATCGAGATTGGGGAGGGCGCTTACTACACCCATTAATCACCCGTTTCACCCCATGGCCGCTGCACCCAGTGGGAGTAGTAAGGACCGAAACGAATCCCTTCACGCTTGTCGGCAACGTAACTATTTGAGAAATTTGCTAGTGAACAGCGACAGCGTCATATATATATATATATATATATATATATATATATATGTGTGTGTGTGTGTGTGTGTGTGTGTGTGTGTGTGTGTGTGTGTGTGTGTGTGTGTGTGTGTGTGTGTGTGTGTGTATGTGTGTGTGTGTATACATATGTATATAAACTCTTCTGCTGGGATTTGAACCCTTTCCTGAGCGGCTTGCGTCTTTATAAGACAAGGATCGTAACCACTACTCCGTCCTGACCCTACAAAACGAAACGACTTAGTTCACGGCCCAGTCGTTCCGCCGAGGGCACTCGGGTAGAGCGTGTTATGTACTGTATTTCATCAAATCCTTTATGCAGGCTAGTCTTCCGACAAATGTTTGTGTCAATTGACATTTGGAAATGAACTCTTCTGCTGGGATTCGAACCCTTGCCTGAGCGGCTTGCGTCTTTATAAGACAAGGACCGTAACCACTACTCCATCCTGACCCTACAAAACGAAACGACTTAGTTCACGGCCCAGTCGTTTGCCGAGAGCACTCGGGTGGAGCGTGTTATGTACTGTATTTCATCAAATCCTTTATGCAGGCTAGTCTTCCGACAAATGTTTGTGTCAATTGACATTTGGAAATAAACTCTTCTGCTGGGATTCGAACCCTTGCCTGAGCGGCTTGCGT
>NC_134786.1:2942044-2949544 GCF_046742065.1 Oratosquilla oratoria
CGAATAACAAATATTGCTTGAGAACATGGGAAAAGTATCAGGAAATTCTTTGCTTAAAAGCTATGAAATCAGGATACTGATGGAAATAACCTTCAGATGAAGGAAGCTAGACTCTGATGTGTATCTCATACACTGAATCAAGGGGTCACTCATTACTATCGGGGCTTTCCCTCAGCTGAATAAAATCGACCTAGTTTTAGTAAAGTGTCGGGGACATTAGTCGAGATAGTTTTCAATCCTTTCCAGTCTTCCAGTACCGAAGGTTCGTGTTTTATTGAATAATATCGCCTGTCGACAGGTATAAAAAAATACTACAGTCGAGTAAGATAGCGAACGTATTAAGAAAATATTAAAATAATTCCTAATAGTATTAAAAAAAAAATAATAATACAAAATTATTGGTACTCCCAGCCCTATAGACATCGTGTTTATTTATCTATTTGTTTTTTTATTCACTGATTTATTCACTTGTTTATCTAGTAAATTATTCTTTTTATTTATTCATTTGCTTAAGTATCCATTAATCTAATTATTGATTTATCTAATTATCTATGTATTTATTTGTTTATTGAACGATCTACATATCTATTTATTTATTTATTTATTTATTCATTTGTATGTTTACCTATTTATTTCCTCTTTTACCTTTTTTTACTTTCCTAATTCTAACCCCCATTGTTTATTTACGACCCATGGTAGAAATACTTGTACGACTTCTCTTAATTTGTCTAAATGTTCTACTCCTTCCGCAAAGAACCCTGTACTCGGCCTAAACAAGTTAGCTGTAATTAATCAACATCTGAAGCCCATTACGTGCATCATTATAACGAAGAACAAATGTCCCTCAGACCCTGAAAACTTCTTCCCGCTTGTTCGTGATTTGAAGCTCCTCTCATCCAAACACAGGAATCCAACAATATTATAAGTAATACTCAAATAGAAAATAATGCATTGTTTGTTGAAGCTGGCCATGCATAGACATTGTGGTACTCTTGTTCAATAGATAAGGACACCTACCTTCATCTTTCCTCTCCTTAGTGTGGTGTAGCCCTACAGTTTGGCATTTGGTTCCCGGAGCGAGATCAGAAGCTAGACCGGTAGATGTTCGAGATTATCTATTGGTTGTCGTTGTCCTTCTAGATTCTGAAAATGAAAAATGAAAAACAAATAAGAACTACACCAGTTTGGTTCTTTTATTTACATCATGGCAGCCTCCAAGCTGCTAAATGCATCTCCTTGGAATTCACTCTGGATCGAGAGGGTTATTTGGTGAGTTGAGTTCTTTGGCTTAGATCTATCCATCTTGATTATTTCCTCCTGTCTTGTCCTCAATCCCTTTACTAGCCACGTTAATACAGTGATTATGTCTACTATGGTGCATGAAAGAAGAAGAACTCTGAAGAAGGGAGATGTGTGAATCCCTTTACACAATAGGGAGTCTCCTGTGAGATGAGTACTTTCACAGGAAAGAGTTAAGACATAGTAGGAAGACGAAATGGACGAGGATGTAAGAGAGGGTGGGAGTAGGGATGGAGATGGAAATGATATGGGTAACCCTGCAGAGATATAAAATGATGCATTACAATTGGTTGGAAAGTGTTCGGTAAGTATAATAAAATCATGAGAGGCTTTCTACCTCAATGTTTGAAACGTAAGGTTTACAATCAATGCATTCTTCCAGCAATAATCTACGGGTATGAGACTTGGAAACTAACAAAGGCGATGGAAACAAAACTAAGGACTGCACAGAGGAGAATGGAGAGATCAGTGATGGGAATAACACTGAGAGACCGAAAGAGAACAAGTTGGGTGAAACAGCAGACTAGAGTGAAAGATATTGTGGAGGCGGTGAAAGAGAAGAAGTGAAATTGGGCAAGTAAATTAGTGCGAACGACCGATGAGCGATGGAGCAAGTGTGTTACTGAGTGGACGCCGCGAGATAGTAAGTATAGAAGAGGGAGACCAGACACGTCACTCTTGCAAACTTCTCTATCTCGTCTCTCCACTTTCTGTCTGGTCTCCCTCCTCCATGCTTCTTTTTACATCTCTGCAGGGTTACCCATATCATTTCCATCTCCATCCTTAATCCCACCCTCTCGTACATTCTCGTCCATTTCGTCTTCCTCCTATGTCCTCACTCTTTCCTGTGAAAGTACTCATCTCATAGGAGACTCCCTATAGTGTAAAAGGATTCTTCTTCTTTCATGCACCATAGAAGACATAATCACTGTATGAACGTGGCTAGTAAAGGGATTGAGTACAAGACAGGAGGAAATAAACAAGATGGATAGATCTAAGCCAAAGAACTCAACTCACCAAATGGCCCTGTCGATCCAGAGTGAATTACAAGGAGATGCATTTAAGAGCTTGGAGGCTGCCATGATCTAAATAAAAGAACCAAACTAGTGTAGTTCTTATTTGGTTTTCACTTTCATTTTCAGAATCTAGAAGGACAACGACAACCAATAGACGAAGTCGAACATCTACCGGTCTAGCTTCAGATCTCGCTCCGGGAACCAAATGCCAACCTATAGGGCTACACCATACTAGGGAGAGGAAAGATGAAGGTAGGTGTCCTCACCTTTTGAACATGAGTATCACAAAGTCTATTCGCTGCCGCTTTCTACAAACAATGCATTATTTTCTATTTGAGTATTAGTTGTAATATTGTTGGGATCTTGTGTTTGGATGAGAGGAGCTTCGAATCACGAACAAGCGCGAAGATGTTTTGAGGGTCTGAGGGACAGTTATTCTTCGTTATAATTGTGCACGTCATGGGCTTCATATGTTGATTAATTACAGCTAACTTGTTTAGGCCGAGTACAGGGTTCTTTGCGGAAGGAGTAGAAGATTTAGACAAATTAAGAGAAGTCGCACAAGTATTTCTACCGTGGGTAGTAAATAAACAATAGGGGTTAGATTTAGGAAAGTAAAAAAAAGAACGGTAAAACAGGAAATAGATAGGTAAACATGCAAACATATAAATAAATAAATAAATAAATAATAAATAAATAAATAAATAGATAAATAGATATATAGATTATTGAATAAATAGATAAAAACATAGATAAATAGGTAAATGAATAATTAGATTAATGCATACTTAAACAAATGAATAAATAAACAAATAAATTATTAGATAAACAAGTAAATGAATTCATGAATAAACAAACAAATAGATAAATAAACACGATGTCTATTGGGGTGAAAGTACCAATAGTTTTGTATTTCTTTATACTATTAGGAATTATTTCTATATTTTCTTAATACTTTCGCTATCTTACTCGACTGTAATTTTTTCTACCCGTCGACAGGCGATTTCATTCAATAAAACAAGAACCTTCGGTACTGGAAGACTGGAAGGGTTTAAAACTATCTCGATTAATGTCCCCGACACTTTACTAAAACTCGGTCGATTTTATTCAGCTGAGGGAAAGCCCCGATAGTAATGAGTGACCCCTTGATTCAGTGTATGAGATACACATCAGAGTCTAGCTTCCTTCATCTGAAGGTTATTTCCATCAGTGTCCTGATTTCATAGTATTTAAGCAAAGAATTTCTCCTGTATATGTTTCCTAATACTTTTCCTATGTTCTCAAGCAATATATGTTATTCGGAATTTCTCTTGTCGCCGATTTGAAAACTGGAGAAGATATATGCTTAGGACGTGTTTGACCCAATTTGGTCCTTTTAGTCTCATTCTCGCTGGACTTTCTACAGATGCAGTGTTTCTTGCCACGATTTGTCATGTTTTTTTCGAAATATTATCAAAGCTTTCCTAAATTAATGGAATTTTTGGGCTGAGCCTCACAAGCGTAAAAGTAGGTCAAGAAATGGACCAAACTGACCTGAGTGGCTTAAGTTCCATTTTGGTTTTCCAGCTTCAGGAACGGATTTTAAGAATAGTTTTTCAAGCACTTCTAAATTATTTTCAATTTATTTCATAGGTTCAAGGTATACCGTAAACCGACAAACAAAGACGACTTCATCCACTATTTTAGCGCACACGACGAGAAGACCAAATCAGGGGTTATCATTGGGTTTTACCTTAGGGCTCTTAGAATATGCAGCGAAGAGTATTTACAAGAGGAAATTGAATACGTAACCGCTGCGTTCAGGAACCTAAGGTACCCAGAGGGCATGTTAGGGACGTCACTACGGAAAGCCATTAAAATCAGACAGAGGAAAGGATGTGAAGAGAGGACAAATTTACGATACCTTGTGGTTCCTAACTCTGGCCTCTCTCACATGCTTTCCAAAACGTTGAGACAGACAGGACTCATCATAGTAAATGACACAGGGAAGAAAATAGGACACTTGACCACCAACAGAACCAAGACGAACCGTGACAATAGCATCGTTTACTAAATTCCCTGCAAAGGATGTGACTGTGCTTACTACGGAGAGACATACAGGGGACTTAACAACAGACTCAAGGAACACAAAGCGGACATTAGACACCACCGAGAAACCAACGCTCTAGTTAACCACATTGACACAGAGGGACATTTGCCTAACTGGGAGGGTTCCACCATTCTAGCTAAAGGACTACACAAGAAACAACGGAAAATAATTGAATCACTTTACATTGCCAACCACAAAAACACAAACAAGAGAACTGGTGACTCGAAATGGACAAAATCTACCGCGACACTTGCCCTCAAAGAATGGCTTCCCAGACCCCCCGACCCTAAGTAGATACCTTTTTCCCACTTCGAACTACCCTCTCCAGCTTTCTTCCTTTCACTCTGAAGTTCCTCCATGCTACCTTGCCCCTACTTTTTATCATGATTTATTCTTTTAATGCTATTTGTTACTATTTATTTTCAACACTATTATTATTATCATTGTTATTATAACTATTATTTATTATTTCTATCATTATATTTATAATTGTATCATTACATTTTATTTTTATTATTACCATCTTTATTATTATTACTTTCATTATCTTTATTATTATTATCTTTATTATTATTATTATTATTATTATTACTACTATTTAAATATTTAATTAATTTTTCGTTTTTATTATCATTGTTTTCATTATTGTCATAATTACTATTAATAATTTTTATTTCTTGATTATTAGTATTATCATTTTTATTTTTATTATTGTTTTTATTATTATTACTTTTATTTTATTGTTATTATTTCCTGTATTGCTACTATCATTTTTGTTATTATTGTTAATATTATTAATTAAATATTTATCTTCATCGTTATCATTACTATTGTTGCATTTTCTATTAATAATTTCTTTGGTTTTAGTGTTATCATATTTAATTGTAAAAATGTCTTCATTGTTACATGAGCCACAATGTGATGTTCACATTCGCCACCAACTATGGCAACTCGGAGAGGTGGTGAGGTCCACCCCATGTATTTAATGCCCGCAGCCCGTTTGTACACATATTCCTTTGAAAAAGCATACCTGCGAAACTAGTCAGGAATAAACTCAAGACTAAGACTCCTGTGTTTCCTATTCCGCTTACATCAACCTGTCAGAATGTCTCAACATTTGTCTCCGAGTGGAAATGGAATCCAGGAAGTCATAAGGTCCGAGTTCGTGCTACAAATGAAGCTGACGAGCATTCTAAACAGAGACGCCTTCCTCAAGGACTGTCTTGAAGAACTGGTTCTTCCAAGATCAGCCCCACACCACCTCCATCACCCCAACAAACCCTTCAGCGACACAGCCAGAGAATACCTGAAGGAAGCTAGAGAAACACTCAAACACGAAGCCGAAGTTGTCAGAAACAAGCTCCAGAACTACCCACTTCCCCCAGAACTCATTGAAGAACTCAAGAAGAAAAAGCAACAACAGAAGGTGGAACTTGAGAAGAAACTGCTACGACTGTGTAACACAAGCAAATGGAAAGAAGTGGGTGGACAGAATCTCATCAACAACCTTTCCGACTACAACCCCACACACACCCAAATGGAAGCCCTCTCCCTTGGTCTAAAATTCAGCACCAACATAAACCCAAAGAAATTGAACGACTACATAGGGAAGAACTACAACTGGAAGGACAGCGACATCGAGTCCGGCTTCAAACAAGGTGTTCTATTATGCTGTTCCATTGCAGCCAGGGACAACAGCAAGACCATCCCCAGGAGATACGTTCGCGCCCTTCAAGAACTCCTTAACAATGACGACATCATCATCACGACCGCCGACAAAGGAGGTGGCGTTGTCATCATGAACAAGAGGGTCTACACAAACAAAATGGAACGTTTACTCTCTGACCAATCCACATATTGTAAACAAAGGGACGGTACAGCCAGCAAAGAAGCCAAGAAGTTCAACACCGACATCAGAAAAATCCTCAAAAGAACCGAAAAGGGAAAAAGACTCCTCTACCTCCTAGAGGAAGACCCAACAATCCCATCCATGAAAGGACTTCCGAAAATCCACAAACAGGACATTCCCCTCCGACCTATCACTTCTGGCATAGGTAGCGCACCACATAGGCTAGCCAAGCTATTAGCCAAACCTCTTTCATCCTCCTTAGGTAGCATTAGCGGAACACACCTTAGAAACTCCTCCGACCTAATAGACAAACTCAACACACTTGACTTCACAGACCAACGCCTGATAAGCTTTGACATCACTTCCCTCTACACAAACGTAACAATAGACGGTGCCCTTCGGGCTGTTAAAGAAACAGTACAACACATTGACACCGACAACTTACCCATCAACAAGCGTGACTACTTGGAGTTGGTGGATAAGTGCATAAAATTTGGTTCCTTTGTTTTTAACAAGCAGGAATACAGACAACATGAGGGGCTTCCAATGGGGTCTCCATTGAGTGCGGTGGCAGCATCGCTCTACATGGAGACTTTGGAAAGGGACCACCTTCTGCATATCGTCCCAGCTAACTCCAGGTGGTACCGTTATGTTGACGACATCCTCTTCATTTCACACAAAACAAACGACACAAGAAACATACTGGAACAACTGAACAACGTGGACAAAAGAATTAAATTCACAGTAGAGGAAGAGACCAACGGTTCCATACCTTTCCTAGACGCTGTCGTCATCAGATCGGACAGCAGCGCTAGGTTCAAGGTATACCGTAAACCGACAAACAAAGACGACTTCATCCACTATTTTAGCGCACACGACGAGAAGACCAAATCAGGGGTTATCATTGGGTTTTACCTTAGGGCTCTTAGAATATGCAGCGAAGAGTATTTACAAGAGGAAATTGAATACGTAACCGCTGCGTTCAGGAACCTAAGGTACCCAGAGGGCATGTTAGGGACGTCACTACGGAAAGCCATTAAAATCAGACAGAGGAAAGGATGTGAAGAGAGGACAAATTTACGATACCTTGTGGTTCCTAACTCTGGCCTCTCTCACATGCTTTCCAAAACGTTGAGACAGACAGGACTCATCATAGTAAATGACACAGGGAAGAAAATAGGACACTTGACCACCAACAGAACCAAGACGAACCGTGACAATAGCATCGTTTACAAAATTCCCTGCAA
>NC_134786.1:2964544-2967044 GCF_046742065.1 Oratosquilla oratoria
TTTTACCTTTTTTACTTTCCTAATTCTAACCCCCATTGTCTACAGTATTTACGACCCATGGTAGAAATACTTGTACGACTTCTCTTAATTTGTCTTAATCTTCTACTCCTTCCGCAAAGAACCCTGTACTCGGCCTAAACAAGTTAGCTGTAATTAATCAACATCTGAAGCCCATTATGTGCATCATTATAACGAAGAACAAATGTCCCTCAGACCCTCAAAACTTCTTCGCGCTTCTTCATGATTTGAAGCTCCTCTCATCCAAATACAAGGACCCAACAATATTATAAGTAATACTCAAATAGAAAATAATGCATTGTATGTAGAAAGTGGCACCCCATAGACGTTGCGGTACTCTTGTTCAAAAGATGAAGACACCTACCTTCATCTTTTCTCTCCTTAGTGTGGTGTAGCCCGACATGTTGGCATTTGGTTCCCGGAGCGAGATCAGAAGCTAGACCGGTAGATATTCGAGTTCACCCATTGGTTGTCGTTGTCTTTCTAGATTCTGAAAACGAAAATGAAAACCAAATGAGAACTACACCAGTTTTGTTCTTTTATTTACATCGTGGTGGCCCCCAAGCTGCTAAATGCATCTCCTTGGAATTCATTCTGGATCGACAGGGCCATTTGGTGAGTTGAGTCCTTTGGCTTAGATCTATCCATCTTGATTATTTCCTCATGTCTTGTCCTCAATCCCTTTACTAGCCACGTTAATACAGTGATTATGTCTAATATGGTGCATGAAAGAAGAAGAACTTTGAAGAAGGGAGATGTGTGAATCCCTTTACACAATAGGGAGTCTCCTATGAGATGAGTACTTTCACAGGAGAGTGAGGACATAGGAGGAAGACGAAATGGACGAGGATGTAAGAAAGGGAGTTAGTAAGGATGGAGATGGGAATGATATGGGTGACCGTGCAGAGATATAAAAAGACGCATTACAATTGGTTGGAATGTGTTCGGTAAGAATAATAAAATTCTGAGAGGCTCTCATTCTATGTTTCAAACGTAAAGTTTACAATCAATGCATTCTACCAGCAATAATCTACGGGTATGAGACTTGGAAACTAACAAAGGCGATGAAAACAAAACTAAGGACTGCACAGAGGAGAATTGAGAGATCAATGATGGAAGTAACACTGACAGACCGAAAGAGAACAATTTTGGTGAGAGAGCAGACTACAGTGAAAGATATTGTGGAGGAGGTAAAAGAGAGGAAGTGGAATTGGGCAGGTTAGAACGAACGACCGATGAGCGATGGAGCAAGTGTGTTACTGAGTGGACCCCGCGGGACAGGAAGAGTGGAAAATGGAGACGAAACAGAAGGTGGAGAGACGAGATAGAGTTTGCAAGAGTGACGTTGCAGAGGTTGGCGCAGTCGTGTGAATCATGGAATGCTATGAAGGAGGCCTTTGTTCAGCAGTGGACTCGTGATGGTCGATATATATATACATATATATATATATATATATATATATATATATATATATACCATGTATGTATAGATATTATATTTATGTGTATGTATATACATATATGTATATATATATATATATATATCATGTATGTATATATATTATATTTATGTGTATGTAGATATATATGTATATATATATATAAATATATATATATATATATGTATATATCATGTATATATTATATATTATATTATATGTGTATATAGATATATAAGTATATATATATATATATCATGTATATATTATATATATTATATATAGATTGAATATATATGTATTTATATATATATACATATATATATATAAATACATACATATATATATATATATATATATATATATATATATATATATATATATATATATATATATATATATATATATATATATATATATATTACAAAAGCGGAGCATGCCGACAGGAGACCTTTTGGTCCATATCTAGGTCAGATGAGAAAAAAAGAAATCCTAGTAATAATAATAATAAATAAATAAATAAAAAGTATAATAATGTAAGTATCAAATAAAATACATAAATAAACGCATAGGCACAGTCAAAACAACAAACAGGTAAATAGTAAATAATAATAAATTGACATATAACTAATAATAAATGAGAATCAATCAGACAAATGATAACAAAACAAAAACAAATAATATAAAATAAATAATAATCAATACAGCATCTTGCTTAGGTGTTTATCTAAATGAACTACATTGCACTACCTGTGCTGGAAGTTTATTCTATTCATTAACTACACGGTTGGCGAAGTTCTTTCTACCCACTTCAAAAATGAATCTATTTCCGGACAGTTTGAGACCTTTCTTTCTTGTCTGATTCTCATTCAGTGTAAAATGTTGTCACTTTTGATGTTGTCAATTCCCTTTACAATTTGAGAGACCTATATCAAGTCACCTCTGAGTCTACGCTATTTTAAGGGAAAAAATTTCATATGCTATATACATATATATATATATATATATATATATATATATATATATATATATATATATATATA
>NC_134786.1:2977044-2979544 GCF_046742065.1 Oratosquilla oratoria
GACCCTAGCATTGGTCGTCCTCGCTTGACCTACAGCGACCTCCTCCAGGTGTTGAGCCGTGCCTGGCTGGAGGACCAGGTCATTGACGCAGCAATGGCTCAACTAACTCGCCAGTTCCCCGAGTTGCGTCCTGCCAGCTCATGCTGCGCAGCTGCCTTCTGGGAACCCCTGGAAAAGGAGAACACGAGGTTCCTCCAGGTGGTCAACACAGAGGCAGCAGACCCTGAGGGCGGGTCTGGAGTCGGTGGGAGCCACTGGGTGCTCCTTTCAAACCTCCATGAAACCCCAGGGTCTTTCGACATGGCCATATACGACTCCCTCAACGGCCCTATTTCGAAGAATGTACAGGAAATCTTCCGAAATCTATGCCAGGGTCGTGGCGCCCTCAGGAGGGTCCAGGCCTTCCAGCAGAAAGATAGCCACAGCTGCGGCCCTCTGTCGGTCGCCAATAGCGTGGCACTTACCTTCGCCCTCGACCCCAAGGGCCAACGTTACGTGGTACAGGACCTGCGGCCTCACCTGGCCGCTTGTCTGGCCACAGGTTTCTTCCGGCCTTTCCCAGTGCGCGAGGGCACTGAGGCCGAAAATTCGGTCGAAATAGTCGCGACACGTCGCGGAACCTACGAGACAGGAGAAGTGTCGGAAAACAAGCCCCGGTGTTTCTGCTTTCGTGGATGCCAGAAGCTATGGAAGTGGCTCAAATCTCAATGCAAAGCTCTGAAGAGCAAGAAAAATTGAGAATATTTTTTCAAGATTAGAGCCAAATAACACCCTGGACACAATATATTGGAAATTCAATATAAAACAATATAAATCATATAAAAATTAAATTGAAAATAATTTAGGAGGGCTTGAAAAATTATTCTTAAAATCCATTCCCGAAGCTGGAAAACCAAAATGGAACTTAAGCCACTCAGGTCAGTTCGGTCCATTTCTTGACCTACTTTTACGCTTGCGAGGCTCAGCCCGAAGATTACACTAAATTTAGCAAAGCTTTGATAAATTTTGGAAAAAAAAAAGACAAATCGTGTCAAGAAACACTGCATCTGTAGAAAGTCCAGCCAGAATGAGACTAAAAAGACCAAATTGGGTCAAACACGCCCTAAGCATATATCTTCTCCAGTTTTCAAATCGGCGGCATGAGACATTCCGAATAACATATATTGCTTGAGAACATGGGAAAAGTATCAGGAAATATACACAGGAGAAATTCTTTGCTTAAATGCTATGACTCTGATGTGTATCTCATACAATGAATCAAGAGGTCAGTCAATACCATTGGGACTTTCCCTCAGCTGAATAAAATCGACCTATATTTAGTAAAGTGTCGAGGACATTAATCGAGATAGTTTTCAACCTTTCCAGTCTTCCAGTACCGAAGGTTCTTGTTCTATTGAATGAAATCGCCTGTCGACAGGTAGAAAAATTGCAGTCGAGTAAGATAGCGAAAGTATTAAGAAAATATAAAAATAACTCCTAATAGTATTAAAAAAATATTATTGATACTATCAGGCGTATAGTCAACGTGTTTATTTATCTATTTGTTTGTTTATTCACTAAATTATTCACATGTTTATCTAATAATTTATTTGTTTGTTTATTCATTTGTTTAAGTATTCATTAATTTAATTATTCATTTATCTATCTATTTATTCATTTATTTAATAATCTATATATCTATGTATTCATTTATTTATATCTTTGCATGTTTACCTATCTATTTCCTCTTTCATTTCTTTTTTTTTACTTTCCTAATTCTTGCCCCTATTGTTTATTTACGACCCATGGTAGAAATACTTGTACGACTTCTCTTAATTTGTCTTAATGTTCTACTCCTTCCGCAAAGAACCCTGTACTCGGCCTAAACAAGTTAGCTGTAATTAATCAACATCTGAAGCCCATTACGTGCATCATTATAACGAAGAACAAATGTCCCTCAGACCCTGAAAACTTCTTCCCGCTTTTTCGTGATTTGAAGCTCCTCTCATCCAAACACAGGAATCCAACAATATTATAAGTAATACTGAAATAGAAAATAATGCATTGTTTGTAGACAGTGGCAGCGCATAGACGTTATGGTACTCCTGTTCAAAAGATGAAGAAACCTACCTTCATCTTTCCTCTCCTTAGTGTGGTGTAGCCCTATAGGTTGGCATTTGGTTCCCGGAGCGAGATCAGAAGCTAGACCGGTAGATGTTTGAGTTCGTCCATTGGTTGTTGTTCTTTTATTTACATCATGGGAGCCTCCAAGCTGCTAAATGCATCTCCTTGGAATTCATTTTGGATCGACAGGGTCATTTGGTGAGTTGAGTTCTTTGATTTAGATCTATCCATCTTGTTTATTTCCTTCTGTCTTGTCCTTAATCCCTTTACTAGCCACGTTCATACAGTGATTATGTCTACTATGGTGCATGAAAGAAGAAGAACTCTGAAGAAGGGAGATGTGTGAATCCCTTTACACAATAGGGAGTCTCCTGTGAGATGAGTACTTTCACAGGAA
>NC_134786.1:2984544-2987044 GCF_046742065.1 Oratosquilla oratoria
CCGTGCCTGGCTGGAGGACCAGGTCATTGACGCGGCTATGACTCAGCTCACTCGCCAGTTCCCAGAACTACGTGCTGCCAGTTCATGTTGCGCGGCAGCGTTCTGGGAACCCCTGCAAACGGAGAGCACAAGGTTTCTCCAGGTGGTGAACACAGAGGCAGCGGACCCTGAGGGCGGGTCTGGAGTCGGTGGGAGCCACTGGGTGGTCCTCGCAAACCTTCATGAAAACCCAGGATCCTTCGACATGGCATTATATGACTCCCTCAACGGCCCCATTTCAAAGAATGTACAGGAAATCTTCCGAAATCTGTGCCAGAGTCGTGGCGCCCTCAGAAGGGTCCAGGCCTTCCAGCAGGAAGACAGCCACAGCTGCGGCCCTTTGTCGGTCGCCAACAGCGTGGCACTTACATTCGCCCTCGACCCCAAGAGCCAACGTTACGTGGTACAGGACCTGCGTCCTCACCTGGCCGCTTGTCTGGCCACAGGCACCTTCCGGCCCTTCCCAGTGCGCGAGGGCACTCAGGACGGAAATTAGGTCGAAGGAGGCGCGACACTTCGCGGAACCTACGAGACGGGAAAGGTCTCCGAGAACAAGCGCCGGTGCTTCTGCTTTCGGGGATGCCACAAGCTATGGAAGTGGCTGAAATCACAATGCAAAGCTTGTATGTAGAGGAAGAAAAATATATGAGATCATTTCTCATATGAAGAGCCAAATTGCACCCTGGACACCATATATTGGAAATTCAATATATAATAAATATATGAATAATATATAAATTAAATTGAAAATATTTTAGGAGTGCTTGAAGAATTATTCGTAAAATCCGTTTCTGAAGCTGGAAAACCAAAAAGGAACTTAAGCCACTCATGTCAGTTCGGTCCATTTCTTCACCTACTTATACGCTTGCGAGGCTCAGCTCAAAAGTTCCACTAAATTTAGGAAAGCTTTGATAATTTTTTGAAAAAAAAAGACAAATCGTGACAAAAAACACTGCATCTGTAGAAAGTCCAGCCAGAATGAGAATAAACAGACCAAATTGGGTCAAACACGTCCTAAGCATATATCTTCTACAGTTTTCTAATAGGCGATAAGAGAATTTCCGAATAACATATATTACTTGACAACATAGGAAAAGTATCAGATAATATATACAGGAGAAATTCCTTGCATAAATGCTATGAAATCAGGACACTGATGGAAATAACCTTCAGATGAAGGAAACTAGACTCTGATGTGTCTCTCATACACTGAATCAAGAGGTCCCTCATAACCACTGGGGCTTTCCCTCAGCTGAATAAAATCGACCAATATTTAGTAAAGTGTCGGGGACATTAATCGAGATAGTTTTCAACCTTTCCAGTCTTCCAGTACCGAAGGTTCTTGTTTTATTGAATGAAATCGCCTGTCGACAGGTAGAAAAAATTACAGTCGAGTAGGATAGCGAAAGTATTAAGAAAATATAAAAACAATTCTTAAAAGTATTAAAAAAAAATACAAAATTATTGGTACTCCCAGCCCTATAGTTATCGTGTTTATCTATCTATTTGTTTGTTTATTCATTAATTTATTCACTTGTTTATCTAATAATTTGTTTATTTGTTTGTTTATTTATCTATTTGTTTTTTATTCATTGATTTATTTACTTGTTTATCTAGTAAATTATTCTTTTTATTTATTCATTTGCTTAAGTATCCATTAATCTAATTATTCATTTATTTAATTATCTATGTATTTATTTATTGATTCAACGATCAATATATCTATTTATCTATTTATTTATTTATTTATTTATTCATTCATATGTTTGTATGTTTACCTATCTATTTCCTCTTTTACCTTTTTTTACTTTCCTAATTCTAACCCCCATTGTCTACAGTATTTACGACCCATGGTAGAAATACTTGTACGACTTCTCTTAATTTGTCTTAATCTTCTACTCCTTCCGCAAAGAACCCTGTACTCGGCCTAAACAAGTTAGCTGTAATTAATCAACATCTGAAGCCCATTATGTGCATCATTATAACGAAGAACAAATGTCCCTCAGACCCTCAAAACTTCTTCGCGCTTCTTCATGATTTGAAGCTCCTCTCATCCAAATACAAGGACCCAACAATATTATAAGTAATACTCAAATAGAAAATAATGCATTGTATGTAGAAAGTGGCACCCCATAGACATTGTGGTACTCTAATTCAATAGATAAGGACACCTACCTTCATCTTTCCTCTCCTTAGTGTGGTGTAGCCCTATAGGTTGGCATTTGGTTCCCGGAGCGAGATCAGAAGCTAGACCGGTAGATGTTTGAGTTCGTCCATTGGTTGTTGTTGTCCTTCTAGATTCTGAAAATGAAAATGAAAAACAAATAAGAACTACACCATTTTGGTTCTTTTATTTACATCATGGCAGCCTCCAAGCTGCTAAATGCATCTCCTTGGAATTCACTCTGGATCGACCGGGTCATTTGGTGAGTTGAGTTCTTTGGCTTAGATCTATCCATCT
>NC_134786.1:2997044-2999544 GCF_046742065.1 Oratosquilla oratoria
ATATATATATATATATATATACTATATATATATATATATATATTAAGAGAAAGACCTGTAGATCAGATGTGGGAAATATTTCAAAATACGCTCACTAAAATGCTTCATACATACATTCCTTTTAAGGACAGACGTCCCCCAAATCAGGCTCCCCCAAAGTGGCTCGACAAAGAAACTGAAAAAAGTATTGCCAAAAAGAGACAAATATATATATATACATATATCATATATATATACATTTATATATATATACATATATATATATATATATATATATATATATATACATGTATATATATGGGGTGTAGGGGGGCTCTGGATAGAGATAGTACCCTTGTCTGCCCGCAGCTGCACCATCTATCGTAGGGTGGACGGACAACACCGGTTCTCATCAATCTCTCAAAGCTCTCACGTGCTGGCTTCAAACGCCACACCCCGGTAAACAGTCTCAGCTGACAGGCCAAACCACGTGAGGGAAAAGGAGTAAACCTTGAAATCCGGAGTGGGGGGACCCGTAGGCGGTTCAGTGCTACAATTATCACTGTTCCGGGATCTCCTGCAGCCAAACTGACGCCAAACATCATGCTTCGCATTCCTTTGGATTTCGTCAGTAAGGCCGAGAGGGGGATCCTGATGTTTGGGACACCCAGGATCTCCATATTCAGACCCAGGCTTCGCGTGGAAAAAAAAAAAAGAATGGAGAGGGACACTCCAGCCCCACTGTAAAGTGTGGACACAGACCGGAAGTTATCACTTTACGGGTTATAAGCCCTTCCAAATTGGCGTACAGGAAGAACGCCACGGGACAACTTTGACGGTGGGAGGGACATTTGAAGTCCTATCGTCCGACTACCGCCCGCCTCAAGCTGGGCAGCCTCCGGCCAATAAGGTGTCGGTCCGCCAACGTCTGCCGCTCTAGAGGGTGCCTGGAGCTTAGTGTTCGCCAAAACATGAAAAGCGGACGGAAACCTAGTACCCAACAGCCATAATATTGTTAAAAAGAAATCATCTATCTTGCGTCTGGCAAGCTAGAATGTCAGGACAATGTGTCCTGGCCTCACCAACGATCTACAACAGGTTGATGACTCCAGGAAAACAGCCATCATCAACCGCGAACTGGAGATGCTCAACATTGACATTTCTGCATTACAGGAGACCAGACTCCCATCGAGCGGCAGCCTCAGAGAACAGGATTACACATTCTTCTGGCAGGGAAGGGAACCAGAGGAACTACACATGGATGGCATAGGATTCGCAGTGAGAAACTCTCTACTGTCTTCAGTGGAACCGCCATCAAAGGGAACACCTCGAATCCTCTCTCTTCGACTCTCAACTTCTTCTGGCCCAGTCAACGTCCTTAGCATCTACGCTCCCATACTCAGCTCGCCGGCTGAGACCAAGGATGAGTTTTATGAGGAGCTTGAGACTACCATCAGAGAGATCCCAGCCACAGAACAACTATACCTGCTTGGGGATTTCAACGCTCGTGTCGGAGCTGACCAAGAATCCTGGCCACGCAGCATTGGCTACTTCGGTGTCGGCAAACTCAACAAGAATGGTCAGAGCCCTTAGAGATGTGTTCCTACCACGACCTCTGTGTAACCAACAAATTCTTTGCCACCAAGCCTCAACACAAAGCATGTTCGCCTTGCTCAGCCAGAGGCGATTGAGATGGCTCGATCATGTTAGCCGAATGGACGATGGCCGAATACCGAAGAATGCTCTGTATGGAGAGCTTGCCATTGGCTCCAGACCTGCAGGAAGGCCCATCCTCCGCTACAAGGACGTTCTCAAACGTGATCTGAAGGCATGCGACATCAACCCAGTAAGTTGGGAGGCGGTGGACGCTGACCGCATCAGCTGGAGACATGCTGTCAAGGCAGACATTCAAATTGGCGAGAAGAGGAAGGAGGACCAGTGGGAGGAGAAAAGAGAGCGCAGACGGCAAAAGATAGCAGCATTCCCTACACAGCCAGGCGCGTACTTCACCTGTGACAACTGCAATAGAGCCTGCCGCTCCAGAATAGGACTATGCAGCCACATCAGGCGTTGTAACAATGAACTGACCAAACCACATAAAAAAAAAAAAAAACGCGACGTCCATTGTCTTCCGAGACAGAAGGATAGAAAATAAATAAATAGATAAATAGATAAATAAATAGATAAATAAATAAATGAATAAATAGATAAATAAAATAATAGATAAACTAATAAATAAATATATATATATATATAATATGTATGTATATATATATATATATATATATATGTGTGTGTGTGTGTGTATGTTTATATATATATATATTTGAGAAATTTGCTTGTGAACAGCGACATCAATCAGACAATCTCCTTGACAGTAGCGCACGGGACTAGAACCCGATGCGTCTGCAAGTAAACTCCCAAGACACACTCGCCTTAGACCGCTCGACCACTTGACAGCATAAAACCATGAAAACTCATAGTCAACCTGACTATCAAGATTGGGGAGGGCGCTTACTAC
>NC_134786.1:3009544-3014544 GCF_046742065.1 Oratosquilla oratoria
CCTATACCTACCTCACTGTTCTTATCCGTCCTCTTGAATGTTTTGATGATTAAAGTGCTTGCTGCTCCTAATAACTTTATGAACCCATTCCTATGGTTGATGCAGGGGTGGGACGTAATGTAGTCTGTCTCTACTATTTTCCTTTTCTTCTTCATTCGACCTTTCTGGAGCACCTCTAACTTGTTCCAATCTGGAAGATGACCACATTTGTCCAAATGAATCACTAGTGAGTTGGAGGTTCGGTGAGCTCTGAGGTTAATTTTTGTGTTCACATGTCCGTAGATCTACTGATCGGAACCCGTCTCTCCATAATATCCTAACGGGCAAACACTACATAGTATATTGTTGACCGTGGCAAATGGATCACTAGTGAGTTCGAGGTTCGGTGAGCTCTGAGGTAATTTTTGTGTTCACATGTCCGTAGATCTACTGATCTTCCCGTCTCTCCATAATATCCTAACGGGCAAACCCTCACATGGTATATTGTAGTCCGCGCCTTTCTTTATTTCTTTTTCTTTGTTCTTATTCTTGTTCTTGACAACCTCTCCCAGTTTCGTAGCCGTGTAACAAGCAATTCTCATACTCACTTTTGTGAGAATGTATCCTAACTCTCTTTGCGTACTTCGAGTTAAGAAAAGATAAAATCCCATTTCTGTCCTCCTCGGTAATCGGTTATTACTATTGCTTTCTCTCTATATTTGTACAGTAGTCATTCCGGGTATTTGAGTTTCGTAGAAATTTTGAAAAAAAAAAATTAATTTCATCTTTTAGAACAGTGGTTCTTAACCTTTTCAGTGCCCGTGTACTCCTTGATTATCTTAAAAAGAAAGAAAAAAAAAAAAATACCCCATCCAATATAAATACAATGCAAATATATGAAAATGCTTAGTGCTACAAACCTTGTTGATAAATGTTTAGATATATTCAATTACTGAACAAAGGTACTTTTTTCAAATTAGAAATGTTAATTAGTAGAATACAATGAATGCACATTATGCTTTCTCATTGTAAATATACAGTACCGTTGCACTGGCTATCATGTCTCGTACCCCCAGGATTAAGATTTCGTATTCCTTTGGGCCACAGGCACCCCAGGTACCATTGCTCTAGAAACTCATCCCTGCAAATGCGTTACGCCCTTAGGAAAAAACCTATAACCACTCCGTTTTTAATTTTGTTACTATGTGCAGAGTAGAAATGATTTAAACCATATTTACTGGCGCCTTTTCTATAGACCGAGAATGACCCCTACAACCTTTCTCCATATCATTGTATCCAAGAGAGCTTGTTTGTTATCCACGGGTACGAAATTTTGAGAGGTTTTCACACGCACGCACACACACACACACACGCACACACACACACACACACACACACACACACACACACACACACACACACACACACACACACACACACACACACACACACACACACACAAACACACACACACACACACACACACACACACACACACACAAACACACACACACTCACACACACGCACACACACACACGCACACACACGCACACACACACACACACACACACACACACACACACACACACACACACACACACACACACACATGTATGTGGGTGGTTTATTGTGGTGTAAATAAACATAAATAACAAAGAAATAAAAAGAAATGATAGATGAGTATATAAATACATAAATAAGAATCTAATCAGATTCTGGGTAAATAGAGGCCTACAAATTATTGTTTGTACGACCTGTTTTCCACTCATACCTCATAGGAACATTTTTATTCACGTTAGGAGAATCATGACGGTCTTCTCACACAGAGAACATTACGATGTCGAAAGAGTTTGCTGATTAAACAATAATTAAGTTTTTTGCTTAACATGCAATGAATGCAATACTTAGTGTCGAAGGTCAGTAAAGTAAGAGGTATCTACTTGGAAACAACTTACTGTGAGATTGAGGTGAGAGGGTCCTTGTACGAACAGCGTTTCATAACCTGGGGATGCTGAAACCAAATATAGTGGGTGCTCGGAAGTGATGCACACTTAAATCACATTGATATATGTATCATTGATTACCTAGTTGTGCATACTTGACTTTTTCCATGCTATTTTATTTTTCTAGGGTGTTCTTGTTTCTTCTACAAACAATATTGTCAATATGTTTCAGTTCTAAGGAATCAAGGAAATAAATAACCAAGCAGTACACCTCACTTTCTTTTTTCCTTCTAATAACAAGATAGGGGAGCTGGACTGCTTAGACATGACAACAGGGGGTGCTATGGTCGGAAAAGGTTGGGAAATGCTGTTGTAGAACAAATGTACGATAGACAAGTACTGTGCATAGGACTCTGATTAACCCTTATAACCTACGTAACATGTAATCCAACAAGGATACAATACCTGGGAAGGGTCATTGGATGACATTTTGCAAAAGCGCTTTTGCACTAACCGTGGCTAATATGAAACTCATTTCGTCAGCTTCATCAGTGTTGCTCGTCCATTTGATGCAAGCTGTCACTCAAAACACGCCCCCTTTGGAAACATTGTTTCCTTCTTGGAGGAAACAAATGAGTTTTGGAGGAGTGGAGGGGGGTTGCATGATTTGATTGGTTATCTCCCTTATCAAGGGAAAGAAGCCTTTAGCATATTGATACATACTGACAAAGATTCACACTAAGTAAAGCGAATTGATAACAACTTATTGATACAGAATTAGAGGAGCTTAAGCGTCAGGCTATCACGAACAAAACATCAATACATGTTCCAACATGTTAAACAATTCAACCATTCTTTAGATTGGGACAAAGCTGAGCTCATTTATAAATCTAGATGTGAGTTCAGGAGAAAAATGGTTGAATCAACTATTATTGAGTATCAACCTAATATGAACATTTCGAAGGGGCAATGGTCCCCGGACAAAATTTCAGGACTTTTCATCACTAGCCTAGTCAAAAGACATTTGCCTCCTGACCTCACATACTGAGTGAGCCGAGAGTAGGGACCTCTCCCAATGTTCCCCTTTCTCATGTCAAGGGTGCTACTTAAATAGCGTTCACTCTTCTATATTTTGCATTTACTGAAGAGGATTGCAGTTTGCAATCGAAATACATAGATTCCCTGTCTCCAGTCGTTTATGCTCCTGGTACGCTGAGACAGAAACCATAACACCGTGAGACATGATTACATATTCACATCAATTCAATGTATGTAGTTATTCTTTAAATAAACGGTAAAAATTTTCTTTAGCAATCCGGTTAGAAAGCGTTCCTATATTTGAACGAAATCTTCCGTTGACAAAAGGATCTTAGAAAAGACGTAATCTTGGAAGTAATTAATGTATCTTTGAACATGACAGATTTGATCACTCTATAACAACCATAGAATAATAATGATAATAAATAAATAACGATAGAAAAAGAAGGGGAAAATATGTAAGTCGTTAACATCCCTTTCCTCGTAAAGGCACAGTCTCTAATAGGGTACAGAACATGTTCGGCTCATAATACACGAGCATCTGAACGTTTCACGAAATTGCACTTTCACTTGCTGACTACATGTAATATCCCAGATGTATAACGACACACACTGTCCCGGTCTTTCCTAGGCGAGTCCTCCCCATCCTCCAACTCACCTTAATCTTCCTCTTTGTTGCATCCGCTTACCCCTAGTGGCGTAATCAAAAACGTGCTCCTCTCGCGCTCGCTTAGTTGTGGGTTCGAATCCCGCACTTCTCTTCGATTCACCAGCAGTGACTATCGTTACCGGCCCCAACTGCGCGAGCACACTTGGCCACAGCTACGCGACTTCTGGGGTAGGTTCTTCATCCTTCTTGGGCATTTTGAGTTTCACGTTCTTCTACCACTTTCTTCTGTTGTCCTTCTTATTCTGTGCTCTTCTTCTTTGTATTTCTTTCGGACTAATTATGCGTGTTTCGAACATTTCACCTATTATGGGTGTTGTTGGGGTTAGTCTTGTTTGTACATCGCTCTCCCACGCTTCAGAAACAGAGGGGCATCCTCCCCATTTTTTACTGACATCGAACCATGAAAGTCATAAGCCTCCTATCTCTATATATTCATGTTTTACTCGAAACCAGTAAAAATGGCTGGGATACCCTTCTGTTTCTGGATACTTTATATATTTTTTCGGCTCCCGTGCTGATGTTCCTCAATGTGCCCGTAAAATACGGAGTACTTATTCATTCTGTTTACTACTCTTTCATGTTTCAGAAGAATTTCATTATGGTAAATTAGTTTTATTTTATTTTTTTATATATCTATTTATTTGCTTATTCATTTATGTATTTGTTTATTTGCTTATTTATATATATATTTATTACCTGCATATCTAGTTATTTGATTAATCATATATTCATTTATTTATATATTTATTCATTTACTTATGTATCTATTAATTAATTTATTTATTTATATGTGGACACATATTATATATATACATATATATATATATATATATATATATATATATATAATCATTATTTATTTATTTATCTATTCATTCAATATATATATATATATATATATATTTATATATATATATGTATATACATTTACCTATTCATTATTTATTTGTTTATTTATCTACTATTCATTCATCAATTCATATTCTTATTCATCAATCTGCCTATTCATATGTTTATGCATTTATTGATTTATTCATATATGTATGTATATACTTACCTATTTGTTTATTCATTTATCTTATATTCCAACTTATTTACAAAGGATTAAAAAGGCGGAGCATGCCGACAGGAGACCTTTTGTTCCATATCTACGTTGGATGCGAAAAATCATAATAATGATAAGTAAACAAATAAAAAATATAATAATGTAAACAATAAATAAAATCAATAAATAAACGCATAGATATAGTTAAATAATAAACAAACAGGTAAATAGTAAATAATAACAACTGACATATAACTAATAATAAATGTGTATCACAGAAAAATGATAACAAAACAAAAAACAAATAATATAAAATAAATTATG
>NC_134786.1:3029544-3039544 GCF_046742065.1 Oratosquilla oratoria
CAAAAAACCATACATGCGGTGCACTCGGCGAGGTCATTGTGCTATTTTTTTCTTTCTTTCTCTAGTCACAATTACCCAAGTGACCAAATGTCTAGGATTTTGTCCCGGAGTAAGTGTGGATGTAAAGTCCTTCCCCCATCCCCCCCGCTCCTTGTCATAGCCTTTTCTAGGTTCTCCCCTTCTGCTGGCTGTCTGTTCTGCTCATCCTTTTTTTTTTGTATATAAAGTAGGGTTACCTGCCTCCCCATTGTAACCCCTGAGGACGATCCCTGGACAGGGTTCGAAACATCGGGATTCAATTACCTGTTTCTGAGTCCGATGCTGTTTACTTTTCCATATATATATATATATATATATATATATATATATATATATATATATATATATATATATATATATATATATATATATTCATATATATGTATATATATACATATATATATATGTATATATATATGTATATATGTATATTTATATATGTATATATACATATATATATATATATATATATACATATACATATATGAGTAGAAAGGATGGTGAAATAAACGCAAAAAAAAAGTAGGAGTTAAAAAAAATCCTACTTATTTGACGTTCACCTCACCACTCTTTCCACTCATTGTCATACATATATATATATATATATATATATATATATATATATATATATATATATATATATATACATGTATATATCCTATGTTTGGAAAAATTTCAGTCTCCAAATGCAGCTGCTCCCATAACTCTTTTAGAAAATTTCAGGATATCGAGAGAATCTAGTTTTTGGTATCACAAATCTATCTCTCCTGTTGTTTTATCTTTTTTTTTCTTATTTTTCATCTATCCACCTATCAATCTATCTCTCCATCTATTTGTCAATTTATTCATCTATTTAGTTATATATTCTTACCCCTTAAGTATCTTTTATTTCCTTTCTGAATAATTTCACCTAAGTCCTTCTTAATGACCTATTTTATTTTTTCATAAATATTTTCCCTTTAACAGATTTCGAGTGTCTCAATCTACTCATCAATTTTTCTTTTCCTTTTTTCATGTTTTGGTTCTTGAAGGCCCTGAAGCCTAATTTTCTGAAACGTCCTGAATGAGCCTTTGCAATGTCTCCCTGAAAGCTTTCTGCATTTACTTATGCTTACTATTCTCTTCCTGTGACGTTTTCTACTCTCACCTTGGGTGACTCCTGGTCCCTAAATAGTCCTTCTTCGCGGTCTTCATTTTTTGTCTGTTTTCCCAAAGGGTCTTTGACGCCAAATCATTATTTTGTGTATTTTTCTTTACTTTTATTTTATCTTATTTTATTTTAATTTGTTTTATTTTATTTTATTTTGTTTTATTTTATTTTATTTTATTTTATTTTATTTTATTTTATTTTATTTTATTTTATTTTTATTCATTTTTATTTTATTTTATTTTATTTTTTCTTTTCTTTTCTTTTCTTTTCTTTCCTTTTTTTTCTTCTCTTTCTCTCCCTCCCTCCCTCCCTCCCTCCCTCTCTCTCTCTCTCTCTCTCTCTCTCTCTCTCTCTCTCTCTCTCTCTCTCTCTCTCTCTCTCTCTCTCTCTCTCTGTCTCACTCTCTCTCTTTGTCTCCCTCCCTCTCTCTCTCTCTCTCTCTCTCTCTCTCTCTCTCTCTCTCTCTCTATCTATCTATCTATCTATCTATCTATCTATCTATCTATCTATTTATTTGCTTCATCTTGCTTTTTCTTGGAAGGGGTTCTTTGAGTTTATTCTATATATATATTTTTTTTACTTATTTCAATTTTTATGTTATCTTGTTTGAATTAATTTCACTCTATCTAATCTAATTTCAATATAGTTTCATATATGTAAACTAATTCATATATTTTGCTATATTCTATAACATTCTATTTTGTAGCTAACTCCTAATTTCTCTTTGATAGATTAACTCTCTTTTTTCAAGCTCTTTCTCGAGAGTGATACTCTCTTAGTTTTGGAAAAGAGTTTATGTTTTCTTTTCTCTCTAAGAGCCACTGCTGAATTCTTCCACTCCTAAGGGCAACCAAGGACTATGATGAAATCGCCTGACGAAAAAGAGAATGAAAAGAAAAGTACTACCTGGCACGGAAGTAACTGAATGAGATGCCGTAGATATACATGCATGTACATAGACTTATACATATATATACACAAAAAATTTGTATGTATGTATATATACATATATGTATATATATATATATATATACATATATATGTATATATATACTGTATATTATATACAGTATATGTATATATATATAAATATATACATATACATATATATATATATATATATATATATATATATATACATGCATATTTTTTCTTTCTTCTTTTATATTTATATGTGAGAGAAAGCGAGAACAGGAAGGATACGAGATTGAGAGAGGAAATTGTGTTTGCATGTAACAATTATTTTTCGGTCCCAGTTTGCATCGACGATATCCGTGTTTTATGGTTACAGTGAAATTTGGTCCGATTCCCAGTGAAAAAAAATATATATATATATAGAGAAGGTCCCTATTCTCCCCTCACAGCCCGCCAGCCTCCCCCGAAAAAAAAGAATAAAAAAGAAAGAATAAAAAAGAAATAATGTGGCCAAAATTTTCATTATCAGTTCCTGTTAATTGAAACTTTCGGCATCGAAGTTTAATTCCAACTAGCAAACTAGTAAATAGGCATACCCTTCTTAGATATACAAACACATACATTATGGTGGGCTCATGTTATTGAGTTGGTATACGCAGAAACGAAAAGAAAACACATGGAAGTAATTGCTAGTAGACATTACACGTTCAAATGTGTCAATTGGCATTTGACAGAGGAAGAACGCGGTAATCCCCGGCCGTACAATTCCTGTCCCAGGTTCAGCAGAAGGCAATGCTCATACAGGCAACTCGTGACCTCTCTAACCCATGACAATCTTGAAGACTGCCCGAGGCCTGAACCTGAGACACAGGGAGACAAAACCTACCTCGTCGAATCTGACCTGCTCTTTACGTTCCTGCTACAATGTTTGTATATATATATATATATATATATATATATATATATATATATATATATATATATATATGTGTGTGTGTGTGTGTGTGTGTGTGTGTGTGTGTGTGTGTGTGTGTGTGTGTGTGTGTGTGTGTGTGTGTGTGTGTGTGTGTGTGTGTGTGTGTGTGTGTATGCGCGCGCGTGTGTGTGTGTATGTGTGGTTTGTAGTTTGTAAAATTCCCCATACTGATGAGCTGCAATTGATGGATTGAGTTCGGATTGCGGCTGTGTAGGGGAGAAGGAGTAGAGAGGGAGACAGTGTACGACGGTGGTGGCGGGAGGGAGGAGGAGGAGGGTGAGGGTAACTCTAGTGTTCATCAGAGAGCCAGTAATGAAGCCGGATGCCAACCTTGGCACTGCCTGGAAACGTTTGCACTGCTGTAAACGTTTGGCAGCGTTGTGGATGTCGGGTTAATGCGATTATGGTGGAGAGAGTATTGGTTGGAGGGACAAAAACAATTGCGAGACTCGAACTCTAGAGCAGATGCATATCTGGACCTGGAAGGCTATTGTAATTTTTTTTTCTTTTTTAAATGATCGCTATGGAGGACGTCCCACTTATTTTGCGGTTCCATGAATTAATAAGAAAAGAACAAAATAAAAAAACTTGAGGACCTAAATACAATTATGTGATACTTCACTGACCGATGATAATGTTGTTTTATTTACAAATGCGTGAATGAGAGCAGAAGGAAATTCGAGAGAAAGCTATTATTCCTACACTCTAGTATAAAAAAAAAAAAAAAGATCTATAGGGAGTTATCATCGTAATGATATTTAGGGTTATTTCTCTTCACGTCAGCTTATGGAAGATAGAAACAAAATTCTGGTTACACACACACACACACACACACACACACGTATATATTTATATATACTGTATATACATATACATATATATGTATATACGTATATATATATATGTATATATATATATGTATATATATATATATATATATATATATATATATATAATCTAGCCCATTGGTTTTCTCCTACATCCTCTATAATCTTTATCTAAGCATAGGGTATTGTGTATTTCATTCATGAAAGAGAGTGTATATGAGTGTTCAGCAATACTCATTCATTGCAAGACCCCCGGTCTATCCCTTGTTTGATGATGCAGCCTCTTATTCACGTGTGTAATGGGTTTAACCAATCAAAGAATAAGATCATTTAACGTTAGACAGAAGAAAATCTTCTATGAGTACTATGGGTTAGTTAAGTTGATCTTTAGTTAATTTCAATCACGTTAGCATTAGGGTTTAACCTTAATACAATCATGTGGCTTTAGGTCTTCCAGAAAAAAATTATGTAGACTGTAATTATTTATTTCTAAAATAATATTCATGGATCTTGGAAATACTTTTGATTAAATTTTACAGATTTAGGTTTCTTTTAATACTAATCAAGGATACTACTATAATTTCATATATATATATATATATATATATATATATATATATATATATTTCACATATTCGATGAAATTATCTAACATGTTTCGAATATATTTTCGAAAAAAAAAAATTTTAGAGCTTAAATGTTTTTTTTAATGTAATTCTTGTTCGAAAAGTAAAGATACAGAAAATGTGATAGATTTTTTATTTTCATTATAGCACACCTTAGAAAAAATAGCACAACTAGGTTAATTTTTCTGTCTGACGTGAAAAAACAAACATATATTTTTGTGTAGAAAGAATATCAAACAGAAGACTCAAGGTTTTAAGTAAATGTTAATTTTTCTAAAGTGCGTCGTCCATTTTACGTCCTTTTTTTAATATTTCAGGGAGGCATTTTCTCTTTTTCTTTTTTCTTATTTTTTCTTTTTCATCTTTGTTTTTACGACGTGGCAATGGCATATTGGTCCACCCGCACGGCGCCAAAACAGGGAGAACCTAATTAACTAACAGGTGGGAACCTAATTGGCCGGCGCCAACTGATGCACGGCATCAATCATGCGCCGCTTTCATAAAAAGCCAGAGCCACAGCCGCAGCCACAATAACCACAGCCCTCCACAGCCCCCCCCAAAAGCCATCACAGCCACCCACAACCACATGCAAGCCTCTGTTGCTGGAAATTCAACATTTCCGTGCCTAATCAACTCTGACTTGGATTGATGAGGATGTATCCAATCACTGACTGAGGAGTGAGTAGGAAAACAAACGCAACCTGTGTTTCTGGGTCAAGTGAGTACCCACAGGTGTTACGCTTGTGTTACGTTCCTGTTACGGTCGTGTTACGCTCGTGTTACGCCCGGCGAATTTTGTCAGTGATAGGAATACCTTTGATCCTTAGGCCCTGTCCTCACTAGCGGTTTGAACCGCGGAGGTTCTGTTACAGTGTAAGTCAATGGAGGCGTTCATACACAACCGCGCAGTTTTTCCTTAACTATGCGGTACCGCCGCAGTTTCCGCGCGGTTCATACCGCTAGTGTGAATAGGGCCTTAGGCCTGTTAAGAAGTCTCGACTGATTCTTGCAGTCCCTGTCTGTCTGTCTGTCTGTCCGTCTGTCTGTCTATCTTTTTTTTTTTTTTTAATTCTGGTTAATGGCAGACCAATTTTTTCAGCAGGGACTCTGTGTGCTACAGTGAAAAGACTTCTCTATAATGATGATAAAGTATAATCACTGGTAAAATATTGGGGATGAAATAGTTATCATTATTATTATCATCATCATTCTTATTATTACTATTATTATTGTTATCACTGTTGTTGTTATTAGTATTAGTATTTTTGTTGTTATTGTTATTATAATTATTATCATTATCATTATTATTATTATTATTATTATTATTATTATTATTATTATTATTATTATTATTATTATTATTATATATATATATATATATATATATAGACATATATAGACATATATATATATATATATATATATATATATATATATATATATATATATATATGTGTGTGTGTGTGTGTGTGTGTGTGTGTGTGTGTGTGTGTGTGTGTGTGTGTGTGTGTGTGTGTGTGTGTGTGTGTGTGTGTGTGTGTGTGTGTGTGTGTGTGTGTGTGTGTGTGTGTGTGTGTGTGTGTGTGTGTGTGTGTGTGTGTGTGTGTGTGTGTAAAGATGTGATACAGAAGAGAGATTGGCATGGTTAATACCATACCGAGTGGTGAACCCTGAAGGACTACACACAAAGTTTCTCGAGTTAGTGTTGCTTCCACTTATAAGTACCACAGCGACTACACTCTTCGGCGAAGATAAGTTTCTTTCTCTACATCGTCCATTTACGATATCTCATAAATTCCCGAGGTCGTAAAAAAAATTGTCGTAAATTTACGATTCAAAGGGACACGAACCCCCACGGCTTCCTGTAATACTTATAATTGGAGGTGACTACATTCGATACTTTTTTATAAGATAACGTAGCCTGAATTGTTATCGTACATCGTTATGATGTGGTGTGATGTAAGAAACTTGTTGTGATGAAAGATCAAACACGGTCACGCTGAGCGTTCCTGTAGGCCTGTGATGATAATATGTGAAAGGTTTTTGTGATGACTGTGTGAGGTGATGTACACGTGTTGCTATTGAAAGGACATTTGTAGTCAACAGGTACGAGGTATCGGGAAGCCGAGCAACTTTGTTCAAAATGCTTCGTTTATGATCATTATTTTATAGCGACATGTGGCAATTCTCCCGTGAGGAGTCGAGTTGCCAGATGTCGCCACAGTCAAACGAAAATTATAGCAATAATTTTGTAGTGTTCGCTTATATAGATTTGTGTGAAGGTAAATAATTTACTAATATGATGGAGGTGTAAATGTGATGACAATGGAAAAAAAATCTTTTTGACCTCTTTGTGTTTATATTTTGATTTTTTGAAATTCTGTTTGTGGTAACAACATTTTATTTTATTCATTTTGATAAGATATGTGTGAATATATCTTTTTATCTATTTGTTATTTAGTTATTAATTCATTTATTCATTCAATAATTTACTAATTTAGCTGTCGACATGTTTTATCATTGCAACTCATTGTAACACAAACATAATTAAAAGGTTAAATCTAATCCAAAGTTATTTATCTATTTACTCATTTATTCCTTTAGTTAATTATTAATTCAATAATTTATATATTTACCTGTCGACATGCTATATCATTGTTGCCTATTATAACATGAACATAAGAAAATAAACAAACGTGAGAAGACGAGGCAGCAACGACGGTTGGAAATAATTTGCAAAAGTAGTTCGAAACGAAATTTGCAAAAGCGGTTCGAAATGGAATTTGCAAAAGAGGTTCGAGATGAAATTTGCAAAAGCGGTTCGAAATTAAATTTGCAAAAGAGGGTCGAAATGAAATTTGCAAAAGCGGTTCGAAATGGAATTTGCAATAGAGGTTCAAAATGAAATTTGCAGTGGTTCGAAAAGAAATTTGGAAAAGAGGTTCGAAATGAAATTAGCTAAAGAGGTTCGAAATGAAATTTGCAAAACCGGTTCGAAATGGAATTTGCAATAGAGGTTCGAGATGAAATTTGCAAAAGCGGTTCGAAATGGAATTTGCTAAAGAGGTTCGAAATGAAATTTGCAAAAGCGGTTCGAAATGAAATTTGCAAAAGAGGGTCGAAATGAAATTTGCAAAAGCGGTTCGAAATGAAATTTGTAAAAGTGGTTCGAAATGAAATTTGCAAAAGAGGTTCGAAATGAAATTTGCAAAATAGGTTCGAAATGAAATTTGCAAAAGCGGTTCAAAATGAAATTTGTAAAAGTGGTTCGAAATTAAATTTGCAAAAGAGGGTCGAAATGAAATTTGCAAAAGCGGTTCGAAATGAAACTTGCAAAAACTGTTCGAAATGAAATTTGCAAAAGCGGTTCGAAATTAAATTTGCAAAAGAGGTTCGAAATTAAATTTGCAGAAGTGGTTCGAAATGAAATTTGCAAAAGCGGTTCGAAATGAAATTTGCAAAAGAGGTCCGAAATGAAATTTGCAAAAGAGGGTCGAAATGAAATTTGCAAAAGAGGTTCGAAATGAAATTTGCAAAAGCGGTTCGAAATGAAATTCGCAAAAGCGGTTCGAAATGAAATTTGCAAAAGAGGTTCGAAATGAAATTTACAAAAGCGGTTCGAAATGAAATTTGCAAAAGCGGTTCGAAATGAAATTCGCAAAAGCGGTTCGAAATGAAATTTGCAAAAGAGGTTCGAAATGAAATTTGCAAAAACGGTTCGAAATGAAATTTGCAAAAGCGGTTCGAAATGAAATTTGCAAAAGCGGTTCCAAATGAAACTTGCAAAAGCGGTTCGAAATGAAATTTTCAAAAGAGGACTGAAATGAAATTTGCAAAAGCGGTTCGAAATGAAATTTCCAAAAGCGGTTCGAAATGAAATTTGCAGAAGCAGTTCGAAAGAGGACTGAAATGAATTTTTTCCTCCGACATCCTACTTGCAACCTCTATTTGAACACCTAGAATAGGACTTTCTCTAGAAGCAATTTAACAGTATGTTTAATATTCGTATAGGATTACAATCTAGTTCATCATTCAGCTTTGCTAGATATAACAGAAAGATAATTTGGTATTTCTAGATTTGAAAAATAAAATATTGTAACCGAAGTCATTTTTTATCAAACAAACTCTCAACGATCAACGATGGCTAAGCCCATAGAAGCCCAATATGATAACCTCTTAATATTCCTCCATTAAGAATTTAATAATTTTTCAATAAATTCCACTGGGATTGGGACACTTTTCACATATTTCATCCTGGTTAAACCAAAATGTGACTTAATTAAGTTAATGAAGAACCACAGACACGATGTCGTTAAAGAACGAAGACCTTTGCGAGCTCACGAAGTCCTTAAGGAGACTCTGAGGTTGCTGCGTTGTGGCAGAAGCTTCCAGAGAGCTTCTGGAAGGATTCCATCGACTTCGTTTCCTGGTTTGTGTTCGGGTGCGATTTCGAAGTACCACAGAATGATTGGTATGTGTTTTCCAGGAGGAAAAGGGGGAGGAGGAGGAGGAGGAGGAGGAGGAAGAGGAGGAGGAGGGGGAGGAGGAGGAAGAGGAGGAGGAGAGGAGGAGGAGGAGGAGGAAAGGAAGAGGAAAAAGAAAGGATGAGAGGGGAAAGAAAGGAAAAAAGGATGTTGAGGGATAAGGGGAGGAGGAGTAGAAAGATAAAGAGGAGGTGGAGGAGGAGGAGGAGGAGAATGAAGAAGAGATGAAAAGGAAGAAGAAGGGATATCTGGAAAAAGAAAAGGGAAGAGTAGTGGAAGGAGGAGTAGAAGGAGGAGGAGGACAAAACGAGAAAGGGAAAAGAGAGGGGATGACAAGGAAAAGAGGAAGCACAGTAGAAGGAACATAGAGAGGAAGAGTAGGAGGAAGAGGAGGTGAGGGAGGGGTAGGGGGTGAGGAGATAATGAAGAAGAAGACGAAGAAAGGATGGCGAGGAAAAAGAGGAGTGCATGTAGGAGGAGAAGGAGGAATGCGAGAAAGAGGAAGGGAAGAGGAAGAAAAATGGGTTATGAGAACGAAGAAGCGTAGAGGAGGAGGAGGGAAGGCAGAGAAAGAAAATGAGGAGGAGAAGCAGGAGGAGGAGGAGGGGAAGCAGGAGGAGAAGGAGGAGAAGGAAGAGAAGGGGAAGCAGGAGGAGAAGGAGGAGAAGGAAGAGGAGGAGGAGGAGGAGGAGAAGGAAGAGGAGGAGGGGAGGAGGAGAAGGAGGAGGAGAAGGAGGAGGAGGAGGAGGAGGAGAAATAGTAGGAGGAGAAAGAGGATGAGAAGTAGGAGGAAGAGAAGGAGTAGATGGAAGAGAAAAGGAAGTGAAAAAAAAGGTAGGAGGAAGAGAGCTAGAATAAGCAGATGATAAAAAGGAGGAGAATGAGGAACAAGAAAGTAAAGCAAGAAAAGGAGGAGGGTTGGGATGACCACCATAAGAAAGCAGGGGGAAGGAGGAAAAGCAAGTGAAGGAAGCGGAGGAGGA
>NC_134786.1:3044544-3052044 GCF_046742065.1 Oratosquilla oratoria
TTCTAGTGATTGTCTCATGGCTGGACTGCCCAATCCAAAAGGTAAAGACGGCTTCGGCCGCAGCCAGGTCGGTGTTTGTGATCTGTAATTTGTTTTTGACCTTCTCTGTCCAGTCCTCGAACTCAGTGTTGTCTTTATATATTTTATTCTGGCTAAAATCAGACGATTTTATTCATCTGGTAATTGGTTCCTGGAGTGACAAAGTTAATACTAGTTCTGGAAAGGCTAGTTACTTTAATTGTTTTATTCTGCTTAGTGTTAGACGTTGTTATCTTCAGTTAATGTAGATTCCTTTTCATGCTATTTCTAATTCTAATATTCGTTTTCCTCTATTCCTCTTCCTTATATTTCTCATCCTCTTATCCCTCTTTCTCCTTTTCCTCTTTCTCTCAATATTGTTTATCTTTTTCTCTTCTCTTCTATTACTTATTCCTCCAGCTATTTTTTCTTCTGCTATTCGTCTTCCTCTTATTTCTCTTCCTCCAGTTCTCCCTCTCATTCCTCTTCCTCCTGTTCTTCCTCTCATTCCTCTTTCTCTATGGTTCTCGTCTTTTTCTCACCTCCTCTTTCTTTTATTCTTCCTTTTGTTTCCTTTATTCGTTTTTCACCTATTCCCTTTTCCTCCTATTTCTCTTTCTCCTATTCTTTATTCTCTTATTCCTCTTATTCTCATCTTCTTATCATTTCATTCTTTCATCTATCGCTTATTCTATCATCTACTACTCTTGCTTCTCCGATTCCTCTTTCTTCTATCCTTCTACTTCCTTCTACTCTCCCTTAAACTCTTTCTTGTACTCCTCTCTTCCTACTCCTCTCTTTTCCTTTTACCTTTTTATTCTCCTCCTCCTCTCTTTCTCTTCTTGCCTTCTTGATATTTACCTACTCTTTCTCTTCCTCCTCTTGCCTTCTTAATATTTACCTACGCCTCTCTTCCTCCTCTTGCCTTCTTAATATTTACCTACGCCTCTCTTCCTCCTGTTACCTTCTTAATATTTCCCTACTCCTTCTCTTTTTCCTCTTGACTTCTTAATCTTCTTCTGCTCTCCTCCTATTCTTCTGCCTCAAACTCTTTCCTCATACTCACCTCTTCCTCCTCCCTCTCTTTTCCTCCTCCCTCTCTTTTCCTACTCTTCCCTTATTTATCTTCTTCCACTTCTCCTCTCTTTCTACTCTTTTCCTCCTAGCCCTCTCCTCCTACTCCTGTCTTCCTCCTATTCTTCTTCTTCTTCTTCTTCTTCTTCTTCTTCTTCTTCTTCTTCTTCTTCTTCTTCTTCTTCTTCTTCTTCTTCTTCTTCTTCTTCTCCTTCTTCTTCTTCTTCTTCTTCTTCTTCTTCTTCTTCTTCCTCTTCTTTCCTCTTCCTCTTTTTTCCTCCTACTCTTCTTTTCTTGATACTTGTATTCTTTTTCTTTTTCTTTCTCTCTTTGCCTTCTCTTTCTTTCTGTTTCACAAATCCTTCCTTATGTCTTATTTCATAAATTGTTCCCCTCCTTTGTTTATTACTCTTTCTATCTCTCTTCATCTTGCTCTTCCCCAATTATATCTTCTTTCTTTTCATTTCCCTTGATTTCTGCTCTTCATTGTCCGACTCCATAAGTTCCCCCTCCTCCTCTCCTCCTCCCCTCCTCCTCCTCCTCCTCCCCTCCTCCTCCTCCTCCTCCTCCCCTCCTCCTCCTCCTCCTCCTCCTCCTCCTCTTTCTCCTCCACCTCCGTCATTGGTCCTCGCCCTGAAATAATTTCAGTATCGCTGCGCTTCGAGTCGTTACTCCAACTCTCGTGGGCGGGGAGTTCGGGGTGCGCGTGCGTGTAAGGTCACAGTATTACCCATAGATCGGTCATACGAGCTCTGGGCTCTCTTTCGGGAGGGAAATAGCAGTCGATCACGAGTCCAACCCGTGATCCTAAGACCATGATGTATACCTCCTCTGGTCTGTCCTAATCTGCAGACTTCATCTATTCTCCTTCTTCTTCTTCTTCCTCTTTTTCTTCTTTCTCTTCTATTCTGCTTAATTCTCTTTCTCTTTTTATTTTCACTTTTTTTTTTCTTATTCGATTTTTACTTCTACTGATAATGGTACTTCCCCTTCTACTTCTACTTTTTAATTCTCATTTTCTTTTTTCTTTTTTTAATTCTCTTTTCATTATCATTTTCGTTCGCATTCTCAGTTTCATTCCATTTCTTTTCCTCCATCCTCTCCTCTTTCTACTACTTATCTTCTACAACTCCCCTCCTCCTCCTCCTCTTCCTCTTTCTTCTTCTTCTTCTTCTTCTTTTTCTTCTTCTTCTTCTTCTTTTTCTTCTTCTTCTTCTTCTTCTTCTTCTTCTTCTTCCTCGATGTTTTTTTTATGAGCCCTGAATGCCACATTCTTCTTTAATCTTCTTATTTCTTGATTTAATTTCCTTCTTTGGAAGTTTTCGTCATTGGTCCTCGCCACCCCACCCCCCACCTGCCCAGGGCTGAAATAATTTCAGTATCGCTGCGCTTCGAGTCGCTACTCCCACTCTCGTGGGCGGGGAGTTCGGGGTGTGCGTGCGTGTAAGGTCACAGTATTACCCATAGATCGGTCTTACGAGCTCTGAGCTCTCTTCCGGGAGGAAAATAGCTGTCAATCACGAGTCCAACACGTGATCCTAGGACCATGGTGTATACCTCGTCCCGTCTGTCCTAATCGCTTGAGATTTAATCCCTTTTGTCTGCAGACTTTATCTATTCTCCTTCTTCTTCTTCTTCCTCTTTTTCTTTTTTCTCTTCTACTCTGCTTAATTCTCTTTCTCTTTTTATTTTCACTTTTTTTTTTCGATTTTTACTTCTGCTGATAATGGTACTTCCCCTTCTACTTCTACTTTTTAATTCTCATTTCTTATTTTTTATTTCTAATTTTAATTTTAATTCTCTTTTCATTCTCATTTTCGTTCGCATTCTCAGTTTCATTCCATTTCTTTTCCTCCGTCCTCTCCTCTTTCTACTACTTATCTTCTACAACTCCCCTCCTCTTCTTCCTCTTCCTCTTTCTTCTTCTTCTTCTTCTTCTTCTTCTTCTTCTTTTTCTTCTTCTTCTTAATTTTCTTCTCCTTTCTCTTCTTCTGCTTCTTCTACTTTTCTTCTTCTTCTTCTTCTTCTTCTTCTTCTTCTTCTTCTTTTTCTTTTTCTTTTTCTTTTTCTTTTTCTTTTTCTTTTTCTTTTTCTTTTTCTTTTTCTTCTTCTTCTTCTTCTTCTTCTTCTTCTTCTTCTTCTTCTTCTTCTTCTTCTTCTTTTTCTTCTTCTTCTTCTTCTTCCGCCTCTTCTTCCTCTTCTCCTTCTCCACCTTTCAAAGTTTTCTCATTCACGCATTTTCGCACTTTGCTCCCGTCTTGTCCAGTGTCAAAGTCTGTCAATTTCCCTGACAGGACATGAACCCGTATTCAGTCTGTGCATCTCACTTTTGCGTCGGGTCTCGATGTCGTGGTGGTCCGATGGGTAGCGGTGCCCGGTTTGTGACCTGAGGCCGGGATGGTTGAAAACATGACTAGTCAGGCCACACTCGCCAAGAAGGATAAAGAAAAGAAGATGAAGGGCGAGGAGGAGTAGGAGGAGGAGTAGGAGGAAGAGGAGAAAAAAGAAGAGGAAGAAGAAGAAGAAGAAGAAGAGGAAGAAGAAGAAGAAGAAGAAGAAGAAGAAGAAGAAGAAGAAGAAGAAGAAGAAGAAGAAGAAGAAGAAGAAGAAGAAGAAGAAGAAGAAGATGAAGGAGAAGAAGAAGAAGAAGAAGAAGAAGAAGGAGAAGAAGAAGAAGAAGAAGAAGAAGAAGAAGAAGATGAAGGAGAAGAAGAAGAAGAAGAAGAAGAAGAAGAAGAAGAAGAAGAAGAAGAAGAAGAAGAAGAAGGAGAAGGAGGAGAAGAAGAAGAAAGGTTTCACAAGTAGGACACCAAACCAATATTTTTTCAATAACCGGCGCTTCTGTCCTGGTGGACAATATCACATCGAAGACATGAAATTATGGAAGAGGTGAGATTATTTACCTTTCAGCTGATGTTCTTATCTTTCTTTAGTAAGACCAATGTCATAAGAAACGAAATCAAGAAACAAAACAACGGAAGAAGACGGCGAAGAAGAACAGGGACAAGAAGAACAAGCTTTCTTCACAAGAGCTACAACAGGAACATGACACAGACGTCGTTGTCGAGGCTTTTCCCTCATTCCAGTGTCTGAGAGTTTCTTCAAGAGGGTCTTGATCTTCGTCTCTAAAGCTGAGGATTCTTGCCAACTTCTTTGACAAAAGAAATTCATTACTGATTACTGCGAGTGTAGGCATGAGCGCAGGCTCACACATACGCAGGCACACACACACACACACACACACACACACACACACACACACACACACACACACACACACACACACACACACACACACACACACACATACACACACACACATACACACACACATACACACACACACACACACACACACACACACACACACACACACACACACACACACACACACACACACACACACACACACACACACACACACACACACACACACACACACACACACACACACACACACACACACACACACACACACATGAACACGCACACGCAGCACACACACATGTATACAATAGTAAACTGGAGAATAAAAAATAGGAAACACCAAGGGTTGCCTCTTTCCTGCATAACATATTAGCGTGTGTGTGTGTGTGTGTGTGTGTGTGTGTGTGTGTGTGTGTGTGTGTGTGTGTGTGTGTGTGTGTGTGTATTCACTTGGTCTTTGGATCACGTGTTGGACTCGTGATCGACAGCTATTTCCCTCCTGGAAGAGAGCTCAGAGCTCGTAGGTCCGATCTATGGGTAATGCTATGACCTTGCACACACACACACACCCAACTCCCCGCCCACGAGAGTCAGAGTAACGACCCGAAGCGCCGCGGTACCGAAATAATTTCGGCCCTGGGCAGGATTCGAACCATGAGCTGCGGGCCACTATTGTGGCAGCTCAGTGCTCTACCAACTACGCCACCGAGTCGTGTAGTGTGTGTATGTGTGTGTGTGTGTGTGTGTGTGTGTGTGTGTGTGTGTGTGTGTGTGTGTGTGTGTGTGTGTGTGTGTGTGTGTGTGTGTGTGTGTGTGTGTGTGTGTGTGTGTGTGTGTGTGTGTGTGTGTGTGTGTGTGTGTGTGTGTGTGTGTGTGTGTGTGTGTGTGTGTGTGTGTGTGTGTGTGTGTGTGTGTGTGTGTGTGTGTGTGTGTACGAATATGTATGTCTGTGTCACACCAGATAATTATGTAAAAAATCAATATTCTATTCCAAGTTTATTCAGGTCAAACGAATCCCACAACAATTGGCAAAATTCATCAAACGATTTAAAGTATTTTTTATCCTCGATTGAAGTTGAAGGTAACAAATAATTAATGCAATTCCACCGTCATTATATATTAAAGTAATTCACTCGTCATAACATCACCACAATTCACCAACTTGACAGCTTTTCCATAAACACACGTGGTCGAACCAATATTATGAGCTGATTAAGAAAATGAAAAAGAAATGGTAAAGATAGATAACTAGATAGAATGAAAAAATTAGAAAATAGAATAAGATAAAATTAGATAATACAAAATAAAAAAATAAAATAAAATAGAATAAAATATGATAGAATAAAATAAAGTAAAACAAAATAAAATAAAATAAAATAAAATAAAATAAAATAAAATAAAATAATATGAACAAAGTGAGATACTATAACAATAAAACACAATATGAAATAATAAAATGATTAGACAAAACAAAACAAAACAAAATAGAAATAAACAGAAAAATCACAACCTCGGCCAAAGCAAAGAAAAGAAAATAATATGAACAAAGCAAGATAATATAACAATAACACATAATATAAAATAATAAAATGATAAAACAAATTAAACAAAACAAAATAGAAGTAAACAGAAAATTCACAACCTCGACCAAAGCAAATGGCATTGATCTACAACTAGCATAATAAACATGTTAGCATATCATACATTAACTAAAGTACCCTGACAAAAAACATAATTTCCTCATAAAAGCATTTTCATTCTCTGCAACAGGAAGTCACCCCACGTTGAATGCATCAATGCAACAGATAACACTTTCAATAGAAATACATAAACACGAGCGTCACAATAATCTTATTGTGTTCAATGCTCCACAGAAAAGTGGACTAACCAATTAGGGAAAATGATTAAAAATGGTATGCCACAGCAATCAGCTTTATCACCAACATACAGTAAACAACATCAACAAGCTAGATGACCGCATCACAGATAAATGTCCAGGATGCAAATACTTCAACCCATACTAAGCAACACATTATGGAAGACTGCATTGTACACAACAACACACGTTGGAAACACACTATACACTCTATAAGGGATTTGAAGGGACAACCTCGGTCCAACTACGGACTTCTTCAGGGAGACGGGGTGGCCAGGTCAAGTAGTCTAGGGAACTACCACAACATCAACATCAATGTTCTTGAAAACTACAACATCCTCAATAACAACAGCAAGATGACTACGACTATGACAGTAACAAGAACAACGAGAACAACAACGAAGACAAATCTAATAACAACAACAACAGCAACGAAAGCAACGATAAAAATGACAATGTTAATAACGATAACAACAACGAAAGTAACAAGAAAAATAACAAGAAAGACAACAAAATCAGCACAAATAACAACTACAGCAACGAGCACAACAAAAGCAACAACAACAACAACAACAACAACAACAACAACAACAACAACAACAACAGCAGCAGCAGCAGCAGCAGCAGCAGCAGCAGCAGCAACAACAACAACAACAACAACAACAACAACAACAACAACAACAACAACAACAACAACAACAACAACAACAACAACAACAACAACAACAACAACAACAACACCCTCCTCCTGTTCAATCATGCACTTGAGTTCCCCTGACAAACACTTTATGCCTCTTTCGATTCTACATCAAACCTTGTAACGCCCCTTCACCTCGCCCCACTTCATCAACAAAATCCTCACCTCCCTTTATACCAACGTTTCCCAACCTGGGGTGCTGAAATCAATTATATGGGGTGCTGGGAAGTGATGTACACAAAAAATCACATTGATATATGTATCATTGATTACCTAGTTGTGCATATTTGACTTTTTCCAAGCGATTTTATTTTTCTAGGATGTTCTTATTTCTCCTACAAACAATCTTGTCTGTTTGTTTCAGTTCTAAGAAATCAAGAAGATAAATCAAGCAGTACATTCCACGTTCTTTTATCCTTCTGATAACAAGATAGGGGTGCTGGACTGCTTAGACATGACAACAGGGGGTGCTATGGTCGGAAAAGGTTTGGAAATGCTGCTTTATACTTTCAATAACAACAACAATACCCAACTCCTACGACGTACAGATAAAGCATATAGGTGGTCATACATGGACAAAAAAAAAAAAAAAAAAAAAAAAAAAAAAAAAAAAAAAAAAAAAAAAAAA
>NC_134786.1:3057044-3062044 GCF_046742065.1 Oratosquilla oratoria
TCTATAAGCTCTCAGGAACATTGAAGAAAAAACTGACAGCTTGGATTTTTGACTGTGATACGAGTAAAAATGAATGTACGAGAGGACATTGGTCGGCTTCCTGTAAACGTCAAATTTAAAGTATCTTCCACATCGGTAAATATTTACATCTAAAAATGGTAACATATTATTTTCTTCAACCTCTACTGTGAATTTAATGGAATGCACCAAATTATTTAAATCTGACAAAAAAGTATCCAAATATTGATCATTAGGCCAAATGCATAATATGTCGTCAACATACCTGTACCAAACTGCATTAATCGGAAGAATGTTTGGTAATAACTCTCTTTCAAAAAACACCATATACAAATTGCTAAGAATTGGAGACAGACAGTTCCCCATGGCCATACCAAATGTTTGAGTATAAAAGTTTCCATTAGATTCAAACTTAGAGTCTATTACACATAATTTGATTAAACTAATAATAGTATGAGCAGGGAGTGTAAAGTCATGTTTCTTTAATTCTTTTTCTAGAAATCCTAACAAATCTAAAACCGGGACTCGGGTGAATAAACTTTTAATATCGAAACTAACCAACTTAAAATCAAATGTGATATTATGTCCAAGCAGCTTTTCGATTAAGTCAACATTATCTTTGATATGAGAGTGGGAAATTGTCCCAACAAGAGGACTAAGAAGAGACACTAACCATTTTGACAACTTATATGTGCAAGACCCAATAGAACAAGTAATGGGCCTAACTGGATTATTAACCTTATGAGTTTTAATTAGACCATACATATATGGAAGTGACGGAGATATAGTAACACATTTTTTTATCAGTTCGTCGTTACCTTTTAAAATTGTTTTAAGCTTCTTATTAAATTCACTATTAACATTTTCTAGAGGGTTCTTGCTCAATTTAACATATGTCTCTTCATCACTTAGTAATATTTCCATTTTTTCTAAGTAATCCTTTTTGTTCATAATGACTAAGCAATTACTTTTATCCGCCTTTGTGATGTGTAAATCTTTATCCTTCTTTAAATTATTAAAAGTAGTGAAGAAACGTTTAGGAACACTTGGAGGGCATGGCGTGGATAAAGCATGGTACACAAAACCCTTACAAATATTAATATCTTGATTTGAAACATCACTATATTTTTCCAAATTGCAAAAACTCTTAGCAATATCTACATAGTTCACCTGCTGATTATTGGCAACGAATTTCAAACCATATCCTAGAGCACATTTCGCGTCGTCACTCAAAGATTTGTCCGATAAATTAAGAACAAAATTAGGGTTGGCATCCTTATTCCAACCACTATTATTAATCAAATGTTTCAACTTCTTTTTAAGTTTAACATCTACTTTATGGCAAACGAACCTTAATTTAGCATATATGTAATCTAATAATTTCACTTTCCACTGGTTTGGAATAGAATTTTGAAAAACGCCTTTCTTTTCTTTTGTGATATAAAATGATTCCTTCACTTCAATCTTCATAATATCTATATGCTTTTGCAAAATAATCCTTTCAAAATCCTCAAAAGGTTTTTGGCGTAGACTCAACAATCGATTGTTGAGAATAGATTTGGGCATAACTTGTTCGTCTAAACAATTCTTCAGAAATTTAAGGCGAAGCTTCAGTTTATGGGACTTGATCAGAGAAGAGCACAATGAAGAAACAATAGGTGTAAGTCCAGGAGAGTATGAAGAAAATTCTCGGAGATGGCGCGTGGTATCCATTATGCAAAGAAATCACAAAACACACGTGATAAAATATTTTTGCAGAAACCACCGGGAAATTGAAAAAACAGATACCGAACGTTTTCGTCTATTTAGACATTTTCAAAGGTACAAAAAAGCAATACAGAAAGAACAATAAATACCTGTACCAAACTGCATTAATTGGAAGAATGTTTGGTAATAACTCTCTTTCAAAAAACTCCATATACAAATTGCTAAGAATTGGAGACAGACAGTTCCCCATGGCCATACCAAATGTTTGAGTATAAAAGTTTTCATTAAATTCAAACTTAGAGTCTATTACACATAATTTGATTAAACTAATAATAGTATGAGCAGGGAGTGTAAAGTCATGTTTCTTTAATTCTTTTTCTAGAAATCCTAACAAATCTAAAACCGGGACTCGGGTGAATAAACTTTTAATATCGAAACTAACCAACTTAAAATCAAATGTGATATTATGTCCAAGCAGCTTTTCGGTTAAGTCAACATTATCTTTGATATGAGAGTGCTCTAGGATATGAGAGTTATTACCAAACATTCTTCTAATTAATGCAGTTTGGTACAGGTATGTTGACGACATATGCATTTGGCCTAATGATCAATATTTGGATACTTTTTTGTCAGATTTAAATAATTTGGTGCATTCCATTAAATTCACAGTAGAGGTTGAAGAAAATAATATGTTACCATTTTTAGATGTAAATATTTACCGATGTGGAAGATACTTTAAATTTGACGTTTACAGGAAGCCGACCAATGTCCTCTCGTACATTCATTTTTACTCGTATCACAGTCAAAAATCCAAGCTGTCAGTTTTTTCTTCAATGTTCCTGAGAGCTTATAGAATTTGTTCCCCTGAGTTCTTGGATCAAGAAATACAATTCATCTATGACATTGGAGAAAATTTAAAATATCCAAAACATCTTATTGATAAAACAAAAATCAAAGCTAGGAAATGTTTTCTTAATACGTCGCAGGTCAAACCATTTAATTATAAAAACATGCTAACAATTCCGTACCACGAGAATTTAATCCATCTTCCCAGCATTTTTGAAAAATTTGGTATCCAGATAGTATTCAAAAATAATAACAACATTAAGAGTCTGTTAATTAAAAATTCCCCAAGAAGTAAAGAAGGATGTATTTATAATATACCATGTAAAAATTGTGATTTTATTTATATAGGCCAAACAGGCAAAGGCTTAGAAAAAAGAATAGGCCAACATAAATATAGTATTAGAACGGGGCAAGTGTCCAGTGGATTATTTGTCCACCAAAGGGATTATGGTCATAATATTGACTGGGGAAATTCTAAAATAATTACTTCTTGTAATAATATTACAGAAAGAAATATTATTGAATCTTGTTTTATAAAAAGAAATTTTGGAAATAACATGAACTTGAGTTTGGGTTTATTTAAATTGGACAATTTTATTATTGACAAAATTGTGTGTGATAAAATGTAACATGGGACCTCTCCGAGTATCCTTGTCTTCTTATGTATTTATTGTTCTTTCTGTATTGCTTTTTTGTACCTTTGAAAATGTCTAAATAGACGAAAACGTTCGGTATCTGTTTTTTCAATTTCCCGGTGGTTTCTGCAAAAAAAAAAAAAAAATATATATATATATATATATATATATATGTATATATATACATATATATATACACAAACATATGTGTATATATATATGTATATATGTATACATATATATATATATATATATATATATATACAGTATATATGTATATATATATATATATATATATATATATATATATATATATATATATATATATATACATATTGTAATATAATAGTGTAATTAGGCATAAATATTTACCAAACATCTTATGACCCCCCCAGAGAGCAAATGTTATACAAACGATTTCTGAAAGATTGTCATAGTATATGTATACTTTCAAGAATGCGATGAAACTGTTTTTCTTTAGGATATTTCAAATATAGATTCACACAGATTATTCATAAAGAACGCTGTTTATACATTTTTAAGCGTTTTATTTATACTTGAGAGAAAATAGTGCTTTTTCTTTCAAAATTTGTCAAAAGTTTGTTTAAAGTTCGTATTGCATACTTTACTTAGCATCGCTTAACAAGATGAAAATTTTAATCAAAACTAATTTCTTTTGTTACTGTTTTCGATTTTACATTGATATATTTCTGATATTGTAGTTATTAAACTAACATACTTTTCACACACCTTCAACAAAGAGTTTTTGGATCCTTGACATTGCTAATGCATTTTTTCCTTTTTCGTCGCTAATTTGATATACTTTACATATCTCATTCTGGCTAAAGCTGGTCGATATTATTCCGTAGCCCTAATGTTTTAAACCTTTTCGTTTCAACCCTTTAATAAAGATATGATCTCTACAATTTTTTTCTGAATAATATCTGGCAAATTTGTTTGGTTGAGAGGTGATGTAACTTCCATTAGTCAGTGTACTGTACTATTACTTTCAATATTTCTCCAATGTTTTATTCCATTTCACTTTTTTCTATCATTTCATTCTATACTTTTCATACCTATTTTCATTTATGCATTGTGACATTTTGTTTGTTTTACAATTTTGTTTTATTGTATTTAACATATGTATATATATATATATATATATATATATGTATATATATATATATATATATATATATATATATATACATATATATGTATATATATATATATATATATATATATATATATATATATATACATTAAAAAATGCCATAAAACTAACATAAATCTCTTTTTACTCGAAATGACTGTCTAAATAATTTCAAAACTCCCTACTGCAGAAAGTAGGGGATTTCCTAATAGCTCCTTTTTTGTAGTCAAATCCCATTAACGCCGTCTTGCTTTGAGATAAGATACGAATAACATATGGCGTTGGATAAAGGTGCTATATATTAGATAAGAACTCCCGTACTTGTCTAACCTGAAGCTGAATTAACTTGTTCCGTTTTAAAACCAAGAAATCTCGTCCTAAAATATTATTCCTCTTCGGAATTAATTACTCGAAAGGAGTTGAAGTATTTATTGTCATTTCTCATTTTTTCCCCAGAAGACAGTGATTCTGTACTTGTGGATAATGTTGTGTTGATGTGGTGGTGGTGGTGAGGTGAGAAAGGAATTTATCGAATGAAATAATCGTCATTAAATATTTAAATGAAAAAAAGAGGAAGTAAAAATACCTGACATGAAAATGCAAGAATAACAGAGAGACAAGCAGACTTTTCAGATGAAAAC
>NC_134786.1:3067044-3069544 GCF_046742065.1 Oratosquilla oratoria
AGAGTAAGGTGGAGGAGCAGGAAGAGGAAGAGGAGGAGTTGGAGGAGGAGGAGCAGGAGCAGGAGGAGGAGGAGAAGGAGGGGGAGTTGGAGGAGGAGGAGAAGGTCGAGAAGAGGGAGGTTTAGAATGAACATGAAAAGGAGGAGTAGGAGGAGGAAGAGAAAAAGAAAGAGGAAGAGGTGGGGAGATAGTAGGAAGGAGAGGAAAAAGAGGAGGAGAAAGGAGAGGAGTAGGAGGAGGAAGAAGAGGAGTAGAAGGAAGAGAAAGGTGAGGAAGAGCAGGAGGAGGAAAAGAAGAAGAAGAAGAAGAAGAAGAAGAAGAAGAAGAAGAAGGATGAGATGAAGAAGAAGAAGAAGAAGAAGAAGAAGAAGAAGAAGAAGAAGAAGAAGAAGAAGAAGAAGAAGAAGAAGAAGAAGAAGAAGAAGAAGAAGAAGAAGAAGAAAAGGAAGAAGAAGAAAAGGAAGAAGAAGAAGAAGAAGAAGAAGAAGAAGAAGAAGAAGAAGAAGAAGAAGAAGAAGAAGAAGAAGAAGAAGAAGAAGAAGAAGAAGAAGAATATAAAGTGAGGTAGGAGAAGCAGGGATTAGTATGGGACTACTTAGGAGGAAGGAAGAGAGGAGGTCGAGGAAGAAGAGGAGGAGGTCGAGGAAGAAGAGGAGGAGGAGAGGAGGAAGGAGAAGGAAGAGGCGAAATAGGAGATGGAAGAGAATGAGGAGGAAGAGGAGGAGGAAAAGAAGGAGGAGGAGGAGTACCAGATGATGAAGTAGTTTATGGAAATAAATATAAAAGACAGGAGGAAGAAGGAGGTGAGGAGGAGTAGGAGGTGAGGAGGAGTAGGAGGAAGAAGAGGAGGAGAAGGCTAAGGAGGAAGATAGGGAGATGGAGAATGAGGAGGAGGAGGAGGGGAAGAGAGTGAGTAGGAGAAGGAAGGATAGGAGAAGGTAGGAGAGGAAGAAAGAGAGGAGGAGGAGGGGAGGAGGAGGAAGAGGAGGAAGAGGAGGAAGAGGTGGAAGAGGAGGAAGAGGACGAAGAGGAAGAGGCGGAGGAGTAAGAGGCTGAGTATCGTCAAGGGGTGAAGGAATGGGTAATGGAGATCAAAGGCTGGTAGAAGAATGGGAGGAGCGGGAGGAGGAGGAGGAGGAGGAGGAGGAGGAGGAGGAGGAGGAGGAGGAGGAGGAGGAGGAGGAGGAAGGGGAAGAGACGAAAGACGAGGAAGAGGCGGAGGAGAAGGAGGAGAAGGATGCTGAGAAGGTGGAAGGCCAGCAGACGATAGGATGTATGGTAATGAAGATTAAATACAAGAGGAGGGTGAAGTGAAGAACGAGGAGGAGGAAGAGGAGGAGGAGGAGGAAGGGGAGGAGGCAGAGGAAGTGAAAGACGAGGAGGAGAAAGACCAACAAAGGATGAAGGAGTGTATGGCAACAGAAATTAAAGACAGGAGGAAGAAAGGGTGGAGGTGGAGGAAGAAGAAGAAGAAGACGAGGAGGATTCCGAGGAGGAGGCGGTGGAAGACGAGGAGGAGGAGAAAGAGAAGGAGGAGGAGGAGGAGGAGAAGTGGGAGGAGGAGTAAAAGTTTGAGGAGGAGGAGGAGGAGGAGGAGGAGGAGGAGGAGCAGGAGGAGAGGATGAGGGAGTGTATGGCAATGGAGATTAAAGACAGGAGGAAGAAGGGATGGAGGTGGGGGAGGAAGAGGACGAGGAGGAGTAAGAAAAAGAGGAGGAGGAGAAGTGGGAGGAGAAGTAGGAGGAGGAGGAGGAAGGGGAGGAGGAAGAGTAGGAGGAGGAGGACGAGGAGGAGCAGGAGGAGAGGATAAAGGAGTGTATGGCAATGGAGATTAAAGACAGGAGGAAGAAGGGATGGAGGTGGGGAGGAAGAAGACGAGGAGGAGTAAGAGAAGGAGGAGGAAGAGTGAGAGGAGTAGGAGTGAGAGGAGGAGGAGGAGGAAGGGGAGGAGGAAGAGTAGGAGGAGGAGGACGAGGAGGAGCAGGAGGAGAGGATGAAGGAGTGTATGGCAATGGAGATTAAATACAGGAGGAAGAAAGGATGGAGGTGGAGGAGGAAGAAGACGAGGAGGAGTAAGAGAAAGAGGAGGAGGAGAAGTGGGAGGAGAAGTAAGAGGAGGGGGAAGAGTGGGAGGAGGAGGACGAGGAGGAGCAGGAGGAGAGGATGAAGGAGTGTATGGCAATGGAGATTAGAGACAGGAGGAAGAAGGGATGGAGGTGGGGGAGGAAGAAGAAGACGAGGAGGAGCAAGAGAAAGAGGAGGAGGAGAAGTGGGAGGAGGAGTAGGAGGAGGAGGAAGAAGGGGAGGAGGAAGAGTAGGAGGAGGAGGACGAGGAGGAGCAGGAGGAGAGGATGAAGGAGTGTATGGCAATGGAGATTAAAGACAGGAGGAAGAAGCGATGGAGGTGAGGGAGGAGGAAGACGAGGAGGAGTAAGAGAAAGAGGATGAGGAGAAGTGGGAGGAGGAGTAGGAGGAGGAGGAAGAAGGGGAGGAGGAAGAG
>NC_134786.1:3087044-3092044 GCF_046742065.1 Oratosquilla oratoria
TATATACATAGATATATATGTATATATATGTATATATATATATAATAATATATATATATGTATATATATGTATACATGTATATATATATATATATATATATATATATGTATATATATATATATATATATATATATATTATCAGTTTCTTTCTCCTGATATATATATATATATATATATATATATACATATATATATATATATACATATATACATATATATATATATATATATATATCACAACTAACACCACAGTCGGACGAAAGAAAAAGTTGCGTAAGCGGAACTATATATTTCGATTGCTACCTGCAATCCTCTTCAGTAGTACAAAGTGGCAGGGAGGAGGCTATCTTAAGTAGCAACCTCTTACAAAAGAAAGGGAACATGAGAAAATAAAGAACATCACTGCCCCAACCCTAGTTGACCTGAGGCTGTCACGAGGTCGAGTCAGGGGGAGGGGGAGGAAGCTTGTTGACAATAGTTTTGGTGATGAATAGTCCTGAAATGATGTCTGGAGTCCATTGACCCTTGGAAATATTCATCGTGGGCAGATAATCAATTAATGTTGATTCCACCATTTTCCTTCTGAACCCACACCCTGATTTATAAATGAGATCAGATTTCTCCCAGTCCATCCGGTGATTAAATTTATTAACGTGTTGAAACACTGCTGAATATATTTGGCCATATCTAATCGACCTTTTGTGTTCATTTAATCTTGTCGGTAGGTCTCTCCCCGTCTGGCCAATGTATGAAAGGTTACAATCTTTACATGGAAGGGAGTAAACACCTGGGATATGTTCTTCCTTCAACCTCTGGTGAACATTAACAACTTTTTTATTAATAGTATTAGGGTAGTTATGAATTAAATTTACTTTCTCTTTCTTTTGTAAGAGGTTGCTACTTAAGATAGCCTCCTCCCTGCCACTTTGTACTACTGAAGAGGATTGCAGGTAGCAATCGAAATATATAGTTCCGCTTACGCAACTTTTTCTTTCGTCCGACTGTGGTGTTAGTTGTGATTTACAAATGTGTTACTACATTTCTCACCTGTGATATATATATATATTATCAGTTTCTCCTGATATCCTCGTTTGTCCCATTTTGTCCTTATTCCACTTTCAGTTTTTCTTTGTCCTATTTCTATTGATTTAATTTGACTTAATCCTAAATAATTTGAAACTTCTATTGCATTACTTTTTATCCCTCTGTGTTCCACACACACACACAAGTCTTCACCAGCTTGATATTCTTATTGCCTTCTGTCCTTTTTTTTTGTCTTATTTCTATCAAGTTATTATTGTTCCTCTGTCCTTTTCTGTCTTCATTTGTCCTATTTTCCTTCAGTCATCATTCCTCCTCATGAGTTCGATTTACCACATTTTTCTCCTTTTCTATGTCATTCTTTATATATTCACTTATATCTTTACGTTTTTTTCAACCATTTTTATTCGATTTTTACGTATTTTTGTTGTGGTGTTCTTTGTTCTCGTTATTATCACAGTCTTCATATAAACATATGTATCCAAACACTTTCCTCCATGGTGTTTCCTCTGTCTCTCTCTCTCTCTCTCTCTCTCTCTCTCTCTCTCTCTCTCTCTCTCTCTCTCTCTCTCTCTCTCTCTCTCGCTCTCTCTCTTCCTCTCTCTCTCACTCTTACTGTCTCTCCCTCACCCCGTCTCGCTCTCCCTTACCCCCCTCTCTCTCTCTCTCTCTCTCTCTCTCTCTCTCTCTCTCTCTCTCTCTCTCTCTCTCTCTCTCTCTCTCTCTCTCTCTTGTCTCTCTCTCTCTCTTTCTCTTTCTCTCTCTCTCTCTATCTATCTATTTATCTATCTCTCCCTTTCCTTTTTTCATTTTCATTTATTTAATAGTCCCCGTCTACCCTGAGGTGTGTCCTCACTTCATTTAGATAATTATTTCTTTATTCTTCAACTATCCTGTCTCCATGAAATTTTCTATTCCATATTCGGCTCGAAAAACAATGACAATCACTTTTAATTACAACTTTAACTTCAACTTTATCAACTTTCAAACTTCAACTCCGTTCTTCTACTTCCCTTAATTCTCCCCTTGAATACTTCTATGACACCCGCGTATATTGTGGATAGAAACGCTGGTTACTGTTGACAATTAAATCCAATTTTTTTTCTCCCTATCCACTTCATCTCGCTTCTCTTCACTTTACTTTTTACCTTTCCTCTTCGTCATCCCTTTCCAACCCCACCATGCAATTACGGGGTTGCCGTCAGCTGACTGTGACGTCGTAGCAAAAGCGATAGATTACCTGGATTAGGATGACTTTGTGGGTAACCTCTGGTGCTGTGGAGCTGGAAGGAGGAGTTCCTGGAACGCAGAAACAGAAATAAGTATACATGTATACATACATATATACATACAATTCATACATACATACACACATACATACATGCATAAATACATACATACATACATACATACATACATACATACATATATACATGCATGTATGCATACATACATGCATACATACATAAATACATGCATACATACATAAATACATGCATACATACATACATACACACGCACACACACACACACACACGCGCGCGCGCGCGCGCATACACACACAAACACACACATACACACACACACACACACACACACACACACACACACACACACACACACACACACACACACACACACACACACAAATATATAAATAAATACATATATATATACAACTATAGATATATATATGTATATATATATATATATATACACTGAATGCTTTTATGACAAATGAAATTACTGGTGAACGTCGCTAAAATGTAAATAAGATGTAAATAGTTCCATAATTTTCCGTGCATTCTTCTTCCCCTCACACATACATCTTTCCTACACTAAGAACGAACATAATGAAACTATACTTCGATTAAACAAGGAAAAACTTTATAAGCCAGAGTACAAATTGGTTAATGTTATTGATGATCTTAAATCCAAAAATAAGATAAATAAATAAAGAAGTAAAAAAATAAAACAAAATTAAATAAAAAAATAAATAGATAAACAAATAGATGAATAAACAAATAAATAAATAAGTAAATAAATAAACAAATAAATAAGTAAATGAATAAATAAATAAATAAGTAAATAAATATATAAGTAGGTAAATAGATAAAGAAAAATAGATAGATAGAAAATAAAATTGATAAATACATAAAATAAGTATAGACAAGTAAATAAATAAATAAATTAACTAACATATAATTAGATAGATTCATGGATAGATATAATTATATAATAAATAAACAAGAAAAATATAAAAAGATAAATGAATGAATAAGTAGATATATGAATAAGAATAGATATGAAGGTACTTGGTTTATTTTGGTTTCGGTGGTGACAGTACATATTGTAATTATCGTTCTATCTATTATGGCAGTTTGTACTATATTGTACTAAAATTTAATAGTTTTTATTTTTTTAAATTCAATACAAAGTACATTTAGTTCATACATACATTAGTATATGTATGTATGTACTAAATATACTTTGTATTGAATTTAGAAAAATAAGAACTATTGAAAATATTTTTTCATGCTATGTGCAGCAATAAGTAAATATTCAATGTGCTCCGTTTTACTGGGTAATACTGGGTATCACGATATGGTATTGGTAACTTTTGTTTGGTTCCGGGTTCACGGCTGGGACTCATAATGTCCGTGGTATGGTCCAGTTTGAGAACCTTTGTTCTAGGGGACATTTTGGGAATGTCGTAAGAGATCATACAAGTCCTTGGTAGAGAATAAGGAGCTCTTGTCCTTAAACGATGTGATTGATCCTGGCCTGACTAAGGAAAGGGTGTCTCAGAGAAGAAGCTGGTCCTTGAAATCTACTCCTCGACAGCCTCCACTTCGAGTGTTACTCAAGGACTCGTATTAGCGAGGTTGACTTCATGAATGGAAACAGATCCCGAAGAAGTATGTCGAGCAAGGCTAGCCAATCACTCGATCTCGGTCGACTTGTCGATCACAAACACGTTTTAAGTCGATCACAGATACTGTGCGTGTTAATAATTCGTCCTTCAGGAGTTGTCATGTAAATATCCGCAACATTTCGATATACTCATGATACTTGGATCATCATATTTCTCTTCTTTTCTGTAAATAAGTCATATCTATATTTATAATTATGGACATGTCTGAACAACATACAATCATTTATAAAGACAGAATTGTGTTAGGCTGGTAGGTCTCATCAGGGTAGCTGTAGAAAAAGCAGATCATATCATACTAAAAGTTGGCCACCCCTGATATAGAAAATAAAATGGACATACGTAAGAAAGATAGAATTGTCTGAGATAGAAAGTATGGTAAAGGTGATAGATAATTTATCTAACGATATACCAAAAGGTTTTTTCACCTGATAAGGGAATTAGTCATGCAAATAATACGCCTAATCACTACCTAGCCTACACCCACCCATCACCTATTTGGTGTTTTATCTTTGGCCTTTGTGGGCGAAAGGCATCCCTGATATCCCCCAACTGCCTGGGTCGGAAACAATGCAGCAAGAAAGTAGAAATAGATTTGCATGGTGGAAAGAAATCATGAAAATGAATATCATTATCGAATGTGGAAATAAAGTAGAATTTTAAGATGGATATCGAAGGTGTAAATAGGGAAAAGATGAGGAGAATTATGACAAAGGTGAAAATAGACGAGAAGGATTGGGAAACATTTGCGAAAGGAGGGAATAGACGAGGAAGACGTGAAGAATGAGAAATAAAGGATAATATAAAGGAAAGACGAAGACATGGGAAGAAAGTAGAAAAAGAATATGAAAAGTCGAAAGAAATGCTCGCTGGCCAAGCCGGTTAGGACGCCGCTATTTGTGAGCGAGGTGATGGCGGTTCGAACATGCCACCGGCGAGTTGAACCAAGGGCATGGTTAATTCAATTCCACGCTACAAAGTCCTCTGTATTGGTCACCGTCCTAGCCTTCGGATAAGAGGGGAGTT
>NC_134786.1:3097044-3102044 GCF_046742065.1 Oratosquilla oratoria
TGTGTGTGTGTGTGTGTGTGTGTGTGTGTGTGTGTGTGTGTGTGTGTGTGTGTGTGTGTGTGTGTGTGTGTGTGTGTGTGTGTGTGTGAGTATGCGTGTGTGTGTTATCTTTGTCTTGATTACTTATAAACATGATTATAAGAGAGTGTGGATGAGAGAGAGAGAGAGAGAGAGAGAGAGAGAGAGAGAGAGAGAGAGAGAGAGAGAGAGAGAGAGAGAGAGAGAGAGAGAGAGACAGAGAGAGAGAGAGAGACAGAGAGAGAGAGAGAGAGAGAGAGAGAGAGAGAGAGAGAGAGAGAGAGAGAGAGAGAGAGAGAGAGAGAGAGAGAGAGAGAGAGAGGAAAAAATTAAGAGAGGAAGAAAAGAACAGAGGAAGAAAGAAAGGAAGGAAGAAGTGGAAGAAAGCAAAAGAGGAGGAAGAAAGGAAGAAAGTAAAAAGAGGAGGAAGAAAGGAGAAAATGAAGGAGTAAAAGTAGGAGAAAAGAAACGAGAAATGTGGAAGAAGGAGAGCTAAGGTATCCATCTTGTTTGGTCAAATCCAAGGAACGGGTAATCGACTCTGGATTAGATTTGCCGGACGGGGAGGATGAGTGTAGCCCAACTTATCCGTTTATCCTTTAATCCTCTTCCTTCTACTGACCTGTAGCTTATGTCCTTTCTGTCGCCAGGCGATTTCATTTAGTTAGGGGATATCCTTCTGTGCTGCTGATAGGAACCCTCTCTTGGAGAATCATCATACGCACACACACACACACACATATACACACATACACACACACACACGCACATTCACACACACACACACACATATATACACACATACACACAGACACACACACACACACACACACACACACACACACACACACACACACATGTAATTATGTATGTATATATGTATATATATGTATGTATGTGTGTATGTATGTATTTATGTACGTATGTATGTATGTATGTATGTATGTATGTATGTATGTATGTATGTATGTATGTATGTATGTATGTATGTACAGTATGTATGTATGTGTATATGTATGTATGTATGTATATACGTGTGTATGTATGATGTATTGGGATGACCATGGACTCGGTATCTTAGTACGTCACCACTTAGGTGAGATGGTCAAGAGTGAAGTTGGTTCAAGGGTGCGGGTCAGTGGAGTTCAGTCAGAGTTCGTAGTAAGGGCAGACTACATTAAATCCCCGTGATTCAACAGTCCTTTCGTGGAAGGGAAAGGGGATACACTGTCCCAGATTAATCTCTCTCTGTCTGTCTCTCTCTCTCTCTCTCTCTCTCTCTCTCTCTCTCTCTCTCTCTCTCTCTCTCTCTCTCTCTCTCTCTCTCTCTCTCTCTCTCTCTGTATATATATATATATATATATATATATATATATGTATATATATATATATATACAGTACATGTATGATTGGAAGTGTGGTGAGGTAAACAACAGGAACTGTTGGAGTCTTATTGCTAACGTTTCGTCCTAAAAGGACTTCCTCAGAGTGTACACAAACAAATCATTGACAGCTTATATAAGCTGTCAATGATTTGTTTGTGTACACTCTGAGGAAATCCTTTCAGGACGAAACGTGAGCAATAAAACTCCAACGGTTCCTGGTGTTTACCTCACCACCCTTCCACTCATTCTGTCTTACGCACTTCAATATATATATATATATATATATATATATATATATATATATATATGCATATATATATATACATATATATATATACATATATATATATACATATATATATATATATTGGAAAACTGTAAACACCAGATTCAATTGAAGGGTTTATTTGCCCGACGTTTCGAATCCCGTCCTGGAATCGTCTTCAGGGGGTATAATGGTTACAAGATTGTGAACTCCTTATAAATCGCCGAAATGGTAAACCTGGGAAAGGTTCACCCTCTCAATTACATGTACAAAGAATACCTCATTACAATAATAAATACATTACAATAGAAATAAAATATTGGTATCAATTAGAATAAAATAAAATACAAATAAAAAGTTACATGGCTGTGAACATAAAACAAAAGAAGGAAAAGTAACAATACGTGACACTACCGTAAAAACTACAGACCATAGGACAGAGATGTAAATAGAAGTGGACCAAATGTCCGCAATGAAGTGTCAAGAAGAAACGACTAAATTACAATCAAACAAAATACACTACAAAAATACAAATAAGTTACATGGTTGAGAACAAAAAACAAGTGTAGCAAAAAAGCCTCAAACGTAATTATTAGACACTTGCTTTTGTAATAAATAACTAATCTATATGAAACACTATCATTCACGAGCTTTATGTTTTTCTTGACGATGTCTTTGCTGGCCTTATCTTCTTTGTATGCTCATGAAAAGGGTTATTTGTAATAAAGTCTTATTTCTTCTCTGTTTGGAGTACAGTTGAATTAGTATACCATTTCTCCATAATATTTTCAGTTAACTTTTGAGCCTTTTTTGTTACTGAAGCCGTTGCCTAATAGGACCTAGGTTGTACATTCTAGTTCTTGGTGGACTTTTGACCAGGTATCACAGTGCATGAGCGCTCTGCGGACATTATCCCTTATGGTAGACTGCACTCCCTGCTTCCGTTGAGTCATTGGTCTTCACTGGAAGGTTTGATGTAGACATTGGTGGTGAAATTTGTTCCATTTTGAGTAATTAGGACATCTAGGAAGAGTATGGAGTTGTCCACACTGTGTTTAGTTGTGAATTTAATTCGTTCTCGCCTTTTGCAATTTAAGACGAGAGGTTTCTGTTTCTTTGTTGTCATTCACTCTTATAAAGATATCGTTAGTATACCTGCAGTATATCTCAGGTTTCTCTATTCTACGAAATATTTGTCCCTCTACACTTCCAATGAAAAGCCCTTAGCAACACAGTCGAACTGGAAGTACAGATTACTTTGCGGGCAAGTGAAGGGTGGCTCTCTCGTACAATAATTATATTAGTAGCTGTCTTAAGATGTTCTCGGGGATTTCCAGCTTAGTAATGTTGTCCTGTATATTTTGTCAGAAATAAAGTCTATTGTCCGATCTACAGGGATTTATGTAAATAAGGACCCCACGTCCAATAAAGCAATTACAATATTTGCCTTGTTGTACTCAAAGATGTCCATGAAGTCACACACAGAAACACTGTAGGTAGCTAGTACAGATGGAGTGAGTCGGGCACATAGTCTTTTACTATGAAGATAAGTTGGAGTAGGAATTTGTGCAATTATCGGCCGTAATTTGTTTCCTGGTTTGTATATCTTTACTTTATCATCACAGTATCCAGGCTTACATTCTGCAAGAAAATTATCATTTCAGAAAATATCATCACCTTTAACAAAATATGTCTATTAGAAGCTTACTGCCTGTCTACGTCAGTTAAAAGTGTTGTCTGCCCGAAGAAAACAGATGATTCTATTCAGTTACAAAAGCTCAAGAATCCCTAAGCTGACCAAGGGGAGTGGAACCTTTGCCTAATTTGCTTTATTCTGGTTAACGACAAATGTTTCAAGTCAGATAGTTGTGCTGGTGGATGGAATTGTGAGGCTCTATCCTCTCCTAGAACTAAGGAATATTCACTGAAAGAAAAAAAAAAAAAAAAAAAAAAGAGGAACCCAGCAAAGTCGAAGACCTCAAGAAACGCAAGAAAGAGGTTCCAAGGTCCATCCGTCTTTCTTGGTTCATGTTGAACAACCAATTGGGAGAAGGAAGACTCGCTGTTAGAGAACCTAAGCGACGAACGAAGTTGGGTAATGAGGTGGATGGTGGTGCTGAGGGAGGAAGAGGTGGGAAGAGAGAAGATGGTATGTTGTAGGGATATAGGGTTTGTCTTAATGGTATGTTAACGGCATAGGATTGCAAATAAGGTGAAAGCGGATAGGAGAGTGTTAGAGATAATTAAGAACTTAAAGGAGAGAAGGGAAATAGGGAGAAGAAGAGAACAGATACAGGAGGAGTCTGACGGGGGGAAGGTGAGAGGAGAATTGGTGGGGTAGGAGAGGGTGGGGAGGAGGACAGGGGAGGAGAATGTGGGAGAAGATGGATCTTCAGGAAGGAAATAGGATTAAAGGGATGGAGATCGGAAGGAGAAAAAAGGGATTAGGAAGAAGTTAGAAGGAGTCTGATCAAGGAGGTGGGTAGGAGTAGATAGGAGGATGGGGAAGTATGAAAGTTGAGGGAAAGATTGAAAAAGTATGAAAAGAGAAGGAGTTCTGGTGTGTAAGAGGGGATTTACACGTATCAACGGTTCGTCGAACGCGGTTCGACAGACACGTGTTTAAAGTGATGTGTGAACGTGTGAACGGGGTATGTGGTTGTCGAACACGTTGGTTAAACCCCAAATACCCCGTTCACACGTTCACACATCACTTTAAACACGTGTCTGTCGAACCGCGTTCGACGAACCGTTACTGTGTAAACCACCTCTTAGAGTCTCATAGACGTATGTGGGTGGGCTCACAGGTAAAGTAGTAAAGGAATTATGTAAGGAAATAAAACGATAAAATAAAGAAAATGGGATGAGGTTAGAAGACAGAGTCAAGGAGGAGAAGTTAATTAGGATAATAGCTAATAGAGGGATTTAATTTTGATTAAGTTTAACTGTCAAAAAAGTAAATGAGAGTGTATACGTGTATACATATTTATACACACACACACAAGTACACACACACACACACACACACACACACACACACACACACACACACACACACACACACACACACACACACACACACACACACACACACATACACACACACACACATATACATATATATATATATACATATATATATGTATATATATATATATATATATATATATATATATATTTATATGTATATAATGTATATATCTTTTCCAACCACATATCACTTTTCATTCCATACCATCGCAAACGAAACTGAGAGTCGCTAGAAGGAGTCATCCGTTGGAAATTGAAACGTGAACGAGCCGAGGATTCGAACCCAGCTAACCCGTAACAAA
>NC_134786.1:3104544-3107044 GCF_046742065.1 Oratosquilla oratoria
AGGAGGAAGTGAAAAAGGAAGGGAAGGAGGAGGAGGAGGAGAAGGAGGAGGAGTAGGAAGAAGGGGATGAGAAGAAGTAGAGGAGGAAAAATAAAGGGAGACCTAAAGAAGGAGGAGGAGGAGAAGGAGGAGGAGGAGGAGGAGGAGGAGGAGGAGGAGAAGGAGAAGGAGGAGGAGGAGGAGGAGGAGAAGGAGGAGGAGGAGAAGGAGGCGAAGGTGGAGGAAAAGGAGAAGGTGGAGAAGGAGGAGAAGGAGGAGAAAGAGGAGAAGGAGGAGAAGGAGGAGAAGGTGGAGAAGGTGGAGAAGGTGGAGAAGTGGATAAATGAAGTAAAGGAGATGAAGGAGGAGAGAAGGAGAAGGAGGAGAGGGAGAAGAAGGAGGAGAAGGAGGAGAAGGAGGAGAAGGAGGAAAAGGAGGAGAAGGAGGAGAAGGAGGAGAAGGAGAAAAAGAAGTAAGAGATGGAAGAGAGGAGGAGGAAAATCAGGTCGAGGAGAAGAAAAAGGAGGAAGAGTAAAAGGAGGTGGTGGAGGAAGAGAAAGAAGGAGGACAAAAAGGAGGAAAAAGAGGAGGAAAAAGAGAAGGAAAAAGAGAAGGAAAAAGAGAAGGATACAGTAAATGGAGGAGCTGAGGAAAGGATAAATACGCGAAACAATAAGAGGAGAAGGAAAAGGAAGAGGAGGAGGTGGAGGGGTGGTAGGAGGAGGAGGAGGAGGAGGAAGAAGAGAAAGAGGAAGAGGAGGAGGAGGAGGAAGAGGAGGAAGAGGAGGAAGAGGAGGAGGAGGAGGAAGAGGAGGAGGAGGAGGAGGAGGAGGAAGAGGAGGAGGAGGAGGAAGAGGAGGAGGAGGAGGAGGAGGAGGAGGAAGAGGAGGGGGAAGAGAATAACAAGAGAAAGAAAAATGCTTAGAAAGCACTTGGACGATGAAGCAAAGGAAAAAGAAAGTGGATGAGACAAAGAGGAATAAAGACGAAAAGAGAAAAGAAAAAGAAAAGAGCCAAACCGGCGTAAACAAGGAAACACAGAAGACAGGAAGGAAGTGGGAAAGGTGCGGAAGAAGAGGCAAAAATAGAGGAGAGAAAGAAAAAAAAAAAAAAAAAAGGCAAAGGAAAATAGGACGGTGATCGACGAACAAGAGTAGGGGACGAAAGAGGAGGAAGAGAACGGAAGGAGGAGGAGGAAGAAGAGGACGAGGACGAGGAGGAAGAGGAGGAAGAGGAAGAGGAGGAAGAGGAGGAAGAGGAAGAATGAAATGCTGGCTAATATTGGTCAATGTGTATTTCTTTTTCAAGGACTGAAATGCAAGGATTTTGTGATTTTTGTCACTCTTAATTCATTTTTTTCGGAATTTTGGAATCAGGTATAAAAAAAAGTAATAAAAATCACATGTATATACTTCTTTGTCATAAAGTAGAATATCACTACACCCAAAAAATAATACTTCTCAAAGATATAGGTATATATATATATATATATATATATATATATATATATATATATATGTGTGTGTGTGTGTGTGTGTGTGTGTGTGTGTGTGTGTGTGTGTGTGTGTGTGTGTGTGTGTGTATGTATATATATATATATATAAAAAATATATATATATATATATATATATATATATATATATATATATATATATATATATATATATACTATTTTGGGCTTGATTTGGCCTCTGGAGAATATTTCATTGTTGCCAAGTAGTGATTTCCTAACATAAAAGGGTCTATATTCATTAGCACCACAGATTCTTATCAAAGGTGTTCTGATAAGATCTTTCGTAATACTCATCATTTGATGTCCAAAAATCTAACCCCCCCCCAAAAAAAAAAAAATGTAATTTGTCACTGTACCATCTCACCCTAGAACACCATATAACACCAATATATCTTTCCTTTTTCAATATCACAATAGTTTTGTGATTTGTGGTTTCACAGAAAGTATTTGCAGACTCTTACATGGCATTCATACTTTTTTTTTCTTTATCAAAATTTTCATCTTAAAGGAGTTCTCAGGTTTTATAAAAATATCGCCTTTGATTTGTGAATTAGTGGTTCTTGGGAATTTATTTCTCAAATATGTAAATTCATGACCAGTTTCCTCCATAGATTTTACGAAATTCTTCATCAAGGGGAGGTTTCTGTGCAAAGGAGACAGATAAATTTTCTTAGAATCAACAAGAAGAGGATTGATGGCATTCGCTTTCCTGCAAGAAGAGATGTTTGTTTCTGCCTTACTTTCTTCACTAGGCCATCTTAAGGATTGTTTTGTTTTTTCAAATGTCTTTCCTGTTTCATTATATGTTTATTTCTCTGTTAGTTTTGTTTGTTTGGCTATTTGTTTTGCCTGTTTGCTTGTTTTTTGTTTGTTTGTATAATTATATCTTTGTTTGCTTGTTTTTTATTTGTTTGTTTGTATAATTATATGTTTAATTGCTCGTTTTTCTATTTCTTCATGCTTTGTTTGATTCGTTTTATTTTGTTTTGTTTTGTTTGTTTGTTTTGC
>NC_134786.1:3114544-3117044 GCF_046742065.1 Oratosquilla oratoria
AGTGGTCTTCTTCAGGAGGAAGGAAAACAGTAACACATAAGAATGTGGGTTACGTGAGGAAAGACTGGACGCAAGCGGGTAACAGAAACTGATAGTAGAAACTGACAATACTGTACATAGTGACAGTAACCAGGATCGTCCCACTCTATGTTTATGTATGTTTATGTTTGTTTATGTTTATGTTTATGTTTATGTTTATGTTTAAGTTTAAATTTAAATTTAAGTTTAAGTTTAAGTTTATGTTTATGTTTATGTTTAAGTTTAAGTTTATTTTATGTTTATGTTTATGTTTATGTTTATGTTTATGTTTATGTTTATGTTTATTTTTATGTTTATGTTTATATTTATGTTTATGTTTATGTTTATGTTTATGTTTATGTTTATGTTTATGTTTATGTTTATGTTTATGTTTATGTTTATGTTTATGTTTATGTTTATGTTTATGTTTATGTTTATGCTTATGTTTATGTTTATGTTTATGTTTATTTTTATGTTTATGTTTGTTTATGTTTATGTTTTTATGCTTATGTTTATGTTTATGTTTATGTTTATGTTTATGTTCACGTTTATGTTTATGTTCACGTTTATGTTTATGTTTATGTTTATGTTTATGTTTATGTTTATTTATGTTTATGTCCTCCCTGCTCCGTGCGATTTTGTCCTATTTGGCATCCCAAGATTCAATTCAATTCAGAGAAAATCGACTATGATAGGAAAGACACCTTAGGTTATCAGGAATGTCTACGTTTCTAACTTCTTCATATGAACAAAAATCTAGACAGTTATTCTCAAGGAGGCTAAAGAACAGTAATGCATGAGTTCTACTTAAGATTTCTAGATTTCATAACTTAAAGACTTCTTCCTCCAACTCGCCTCTTCTTGTACTTAGACAAATCACCAATAGAACTCCATGTTACTAGAATCTAGATCACCATAGTTTAATAGTATAGGCTTAGATCAGTATAGCCAACATTCTTGATTGATGAAATAAACATAATTGTCCAATTAAGCATACTCAGTTTAACATCACTGATATAATTATCTCATGAAGTTAATTAATTAGTCTCTTTAAATATAATTACGGTTATAGATCTGTTTTTACGAGTAATTCTAGTCCGCGTATTTCCATAATCCACAAGAAAATATAAATTTAGTAAATTTCACTTTTCTGTAATTTCTTCATAAATTAAACTCAACTTCTAAGCTAAGAATATTTTACTAGAAATAAGACCCATAACTTGAAGGAATGGTCTGCTAGGGAACTAGAATAAGATCAATCAGTAGCATTTCTGTGTCACAGTCTATACATTTTAATGATTATTGTTTAATCTATTCTGTTTAAGTAATTATTTTTATTTTCACAAAGAAAAATATTTCTAGAATTGTGAATACAATTTTATAACAATAATTCTAGATAGATATTTTTTTGAGATACATGAATGAGCTATAAGCAATAAATAGATAAATAAAGAAATAAATTAACAAACACATAGCTAAAAAATAAACGAATTAAGAAATTTACAAACTAAAATATAATACATAAATATATAAATTGATGAACGAATATGTAGATGAAGAACTAGATAAATAACTCAATAAATGAAAATACACAAATAAATACACAAATCATAAATAAAACATAAATCAAGGTCAAATTACTTTGACTTTAAAAGCTTTAGGTCGTTTCTCGTTGAGAGCTACCTACGCGAAAGTTAACGTTTCTTCTTTATGAGTAATAAAATCTGAGTCTTTGAATGACGGAAATGGCTTGAAGCAGTAACTCCCCCCCCCCCAAAAAAAAGTGAACGAAAAAAATAAAAATAAAACAAGATTAAAGAAATTATAGGAAATATAAAAAATAATGACAAATGAAAAATTGAAACACTACATGACAAATAAAAAAAAGGAGGTAAAAAATGAACGAAAAAGAAAATAAAAAAAACGCAGGATTAAAAAAACAATTCGAAAGAGTCAAAAACGAAACAAAGTGGCATAAAACGCTTAAGGGCTGAATTCTGTATTTAAGAGCTTAAATAAGGTGACAGACTTGATCAACTTCATTCTGGTTAAGACAAGATGGTTTTTATGTATATAAAAAGATCAAATTTCAGTCTCACCAAGTACCGGCCTATTAAACCACACTTCAATGGAGTGTCCACTTCTTTAAGAAAATGAAATCATTTGATTTTATTGTAAATAAAATTCTTAAATGTTCGTCCCATTTACTGGAGGAGTTAATGAGAAAATAATGTTGGACAGAAAATGGCAGAAGGAAAATAAAAAAGAACATGGTCTCGACGTGGCATAGTTTTTTCCCAAAAAGTTCGGTCAAAAAGGACAATTATTAAATGACATGAACGAAATGATTTGGATCTATCGAAGAAAGTTGGCAGCACGAGTATACAATGAGAGTAATAGCGACGGACTTATGTAACATTACGTCAACTATAATCTAGGCCTACACTAAATAATTGTTGTTATTATCATTATTACTACTGTT
>NC_134786.1:3129544-3134544 GCF_046742065.1 Oratosquilla oratoria
AGAGGCAGTGCAATGTAACACAGTTCGAAGCTTTAAGATTCGTTTAAATAAATACCTAAGCAAGATGCTTTAATGTCTGCCATTTATTTCATATTATTTGTTTATTTTTTGTCTCATTATTTATTATTGTTTGTAAGGGGGAAATGCCTTTGGTAATATGTATGTATGTTCTATTTATCTGTCAAATTATTATTATTTATTATTTACCTGTCTGTTTACTATTCAACTATGCCTATGCATTTATTTATTTAATTTATTGTTATTTATATTATCATAACTTTTATTTATTTATCTATTTATTCATTTATCATTATTATGTTTTTCTCGCATCCGAACTAGTTATGGACCAAAAGGTCTCCCGTCAGCATGCTCCTCCTATGTAATCCTTTGATTCTCACCTCACACTAAGTTCCATTGACCTTTTCGTACAAAGGGGCACTTTTCCTTCTAATTCAACTGTCTCCATTTGATTTTATTCATTTCCTCCATGCCCAATACGTAGCAAAGGAGTTAATACCTTATTTCGCTTAACCCATTAAGTCTGACAATCATTGTAGTGTCCATGAGAAATGTTTTAATGTGCACACTTTAAACCCACTATCGTAGAAATAATATAAAAAGTACAGGAAATCTGTATTCGACTACTTCTGATACTACTGTACTTCTGATACTATTTCTTCTATAGTGGGTAGTGTACATTTACAAAAGTCCATGAGAAATGTTTTAATGTGCACACTTTAACCCACTATCGTAGAAATAATATAAAAAGTACAGGAAATCTGTATTCGACTACTTCTGATACTACTGTACTTCTGATACTATTTCTCCTATAGTGGGTAGTGTACATTTACAAAAGTGTAATAACATTACAGTTTACCATTGGCGTTTTAATGTGCATTAAAGGACTAATATGTTAGACAACTATGGAGACATCCGCTATTCCTTAATATAAGCACCTCCTCTCAATTATATAAAAAATCTTTCAACGCTCGAACCAAATCATTCTTCGAACTTCGCCAAAAGATTGAAGAGGTTTAACAGGTCGTCTTTAATCCCGTTTAACCTTAACTAAACTGAATCACCAAGCGACAACCTGAGAATATATAATAACGATCACCGCCGTCTGCGAGGTAAAGCGGGCAGGTAACTGGGGGTTGGTAATTAGGGTAATTGGAGTGAGGGATTAGGGTATACACCCTACGAGTATACTAATTCATTACCTTACAGACCCACCCAATTACCCCCTCCCCCTACAGCGCATACGAATTACTCTTCCAAAGCTCTCTCCCCCCATTTCTCTTCCCTTGTGCAGGATCCGAACATGCCTGCTTCGTGAATACCCTAATACCTCTTCATTACCCTACCAGTTCTAATTACCTTCTCCACCCCCATTACTCTACAGAACACCTCCTACCCTCTCCCAAGACTTCCTCCACCTCTCCCTCCACATCTCTCTCTCTCTCTCTCTCTCTCTCTCTCTCTCTCTCTTTTGTGTCAATGTCTAAGCTCATAAACTTCAAGATTTTGTCTTGTCTAGTTATTGGTAGATCCTGGTGTACATAAACAGTTGTTGAAATTGATTATTACAGACTTTCAATTTCCATTTATCACCTATGATACCTTTGGGATATTACCTATTCTTCCTTTGTGTTTCTGTGAAGAGAGGATAAGAATGCCACCAATGTGTTCCCCTGTGTGTTGTGAATGGCACCTAAATGGGACAGAGTGGATTTGGGTAATCCCCTCTCTGTCAATGCATATTTGATACGGCTACCCTTTATAAAGGGGAAAACCATTGTTATATACTGTGCGCTTTGATTGGCTTACTTAAGGTAATTAAAATCGTCTGGGTTTATAATGATTAAAAAGGTACAAATATTTCACATTCTTTGGTTTTTTAATTACATCTTCGTTTTTGTATGTCATTTATTACCATTACCATTACCACATCATCATCATCATCATCATCATCATCATCATCATCATCATCATCATCATCATCATCATCATCATCATCATCATCATCATCGTCGTCATCATCGTCGTCATCGTCATCGTCATCATCATCATTATCATCATCATCATCACCATCATCATCACCATTATCATCACCATCATCATCACCAATAGTACCACAAACATCAACACCACCGCAAACACCGCCACAACCAACATTACTATTATCATTACCATTACTATTACCACCATCATTACCATCCTCACCACCACTATCACCACCACCTCGACAACCATCACCACAACCACCACCAACACATTCACAACCACCACCACTTCCACCATTCCCTACATCACTACAAAGTCCACCAACACCATTCCTAATTCTTCCACCTTGAGCAACATCAGTTCCATCACTGATATTACCACCTTCTCTCATCACTCATTTTCCTTTATCATTTCCATCCACCTCCTATCTACCATTCTCAATTTCCTCCTTTCTCTACACTTTCTCTTCCCATTTCACTTGCTCATCATTCTCCTCTATCTTCCAGCCCTCTTCCTTCCTCTCCCCTTCCTCCTCTTCATTTCTTTTCCTTCCTCATTCCTCCATCTCCTTATCCCTTCTCTCTATTCTTCTCCAATTTCTTTCTCACTAATCGCTCCTTCCCATCCACTCACTTCCCAGTCCGGTCCTCTTTACCCCATTTTTTCCCCGCCTCTTTTCTCTCCTCTACATTCGTTCCTCTTCTTCCTTATCTCTTCTTTACATTAACTTTTCTCTTTCTTCTCTCTACTACAATCCATTTCTCCTTCACTTCCTAGTTCTCTCGTTTTCATCTCTCTTCCTCCTTATTTTTTCCATTCCTTTTTCTTAATATTTCTCCTCTCTAATTCCCTCTTCCTTCTTCCCTCTTACTTCATTTCCCTCTCCACTCTCTTCCCCCTTCTTCTCTCTTTTACTCCCCTCTTTTCTTCTTCCTACTCATTTCTCTTCTTTCTCCACTCTCCTCATCTCCTTTCTTACGCCTTATACCTTCTCTCCTCTATTCCCCCCTTTCCACACCTCTCCCTCCATCCCCCCCACACTCCCCCAGCCCACCCACCCACCTATGCCGACGGGTGGGGAGGAGAAATGGGGTCGTTAGCAAGTGTACCATCACTACAATTAACTAAACTAAATCACTGAGCTTGTCAACCTGGCTCCATGCCGGTTAAGGGTCGTGGGTGGGAGTTGAATGGAGAGAGCACTGAGGGAGTGATGAAGGGTGGGAGGTGAGGGAGGGAAGGGGAGAGAGGAAGGGACGAGAGGACGGAAGTAACGAGGGAGGAAAGTCTTCCGTTTTCTATACTTTTTCTTTTTTGTTCTTCGACCTTCTCTTTCTACTAATGTGACATGACCACCGTTTCTGTAAATGGCGCATTTGTGGTGCAATTTTGAATCTTACAATTCTTTCCTCTCGGGTTTAAAAAATTCCTTTATTTTTCTTTCGTCATTTTCCTACAAATATTTTCATGTAAGGCCAAACAAATGAAACGGCACTAATGTGGATATTCTTTGTCTGGCTGTGTTGCTTTTGACCCGAGCAGTGGGCAGGAGTCAGGGATGACCATTAATCCAAGAGGATGGTGGTGGAATGGCTGGCTATCCCCCTTATAGAGGGGAAAAGTCCCTTGGTAAATAGATAGATAGATAGATAGATAGATAGATAGATAGATAGATAGATAGATAGATAGATAGATAGATAGACGAATATCTTCTAATAATTGTTTCTGTCCCTTGGTTTGATAAAGACAATCATGGGAAAGGATTCTAAAGAAACGGCAATAGAGAATCAAGTTGTACAGGAATCGAACTCAGAAACTTCAAGATATAAGTCAACAACTTTAACTACCTAGCCACTACTATCCCGTTGTTAGGTAAGTGGTGGATAGTTGAATAGTTAGGGAAGTAAATAGTAAACTATGAAGCTTGATCAGTCAAGAAGTAGTGCTTGTATGTGTAAAGGTTATGTAGTACATGTGAATAGGTACAGAATGGTAGTTAGGGAATGGTGGGATGGTAAATAGGGTTAAATTTAACTAAACTAAATAGGTTGACTTGACAGAAGGAAGAAAGTTAACTAACGTTGCTATGGTCTATCTATCTATATACTGAGAGATTTTTCCACCTTATAAGGGAGGTAGCCAAATCAGAGGCATGTGCCTATTCCCACCCATTCCACTCCCCTCCACCATCCTTTCCACCTCTTCCATCTCAGCTCCTCGTGGATGACGGGTCGTTCCTGCATCCGGCAACGCAATGCAGTAAGGCACAGTCCATCCACAGCAAGACCGCTTCACTTATTCGGCGTGGGTCATAGTCTACACACGACAAATAACTAATATTTATATCTATTTATTTTTATTCAATGTTATCTTCGTGATACAAGACCATGATTTTGATCGTATGAAATAGGTGAAGTGGTTACGTTATATCAGTAGAATGGTTGTTTGTGTGGTTTGGCCTTGTAGTCGAAATAGTTAATTCAAGATATCATGTACAATTACTTATTCGATTTTCCTTTTATCTTATTATTTTTCACTTTTTATTCTTTTTCAATTTAGTTTAATCGAATGTAGTCTAATTTATTTCGATTAAATTTAATCTAATTTAATCTAATTTGACTGCATTGAACTTAGTTTATTTTAATTTAGTTAAACTGAATTTAGTTTAGTTTAAATTAATCTAGTTTAATTTAATACCAGATCACCGTGACCACGATATGTATCTATCTCAACTAGCGTCTCTACCAGTCACGTGACCTACATGTGTCACATGACGATTTTATCAATTTTAAGTCTGGAACGGGGAGGTCGCCGATTTAATGAAGCGGCCTTGCTGTGGATGTCCTGTGTCTTGGTACATTGCTTCTGACCCAGGGCAGTGGGTGAAATGCAGGGATAATCGTCATCCAGGAGGAGCTAAGTAAAGAGGGAGGGAGGGAAGGGTGGTGAATGGGAGTGAGTGGAGCATGTGGGAATGGAATGGATGGGAGTGGATT
>NC_134786.1:3142044-3144544 GCF_046742065.1 Oratosquilla oratoria
CTGATATGACGGAGGAAAATAATTTTCCAACAGTATACGATTTTTTTCACATGTTTTTGTTGAAAAAATAAAGTAGATTGACATAGAGATTTTACGGCGACAGAAGGACAGGAGGTGGGGGGGGGAGGTAGCACTGATTAATCGAAAGTTGAAGGAAAAAATAGCCCAGTGCGATAATGCCTTTAGGGTAAACAGAGAACAACACAGCAAACATCATCCCCGCCAGTTGGTTTCAATAAGGCCCCAAAGGAGATCAGATGAAGGGACATATACACAAACCATGTATACAAACATAAATACACAAGTTTATACATACATATAAACATACATACCTTACATACATACATAACATATATATATATACATACATGCATACATACATACATACATACATACATACATACATACATACATACATACATACATACATACATACATACACACATATATACATACATGCATACATGTATACATACATACATACATACATACATACATACATACATACATACATACATACATACATACATACATACATACATACATACATACATACATACATACATGCATGCATACATGCATACATACAAACATACATACATACATACATACATACATACATATATACATACATACATACATACATACATACATACATACATACATACATACATACATACATACTGGTGGAAACGTAGAAAACACCAGACTCAGAAGTAGGTATTTTATTCCCGACATTTCGAGTCCTGTCCGGGACTCGAAACGTCGGGAATGAATTACCTACTTATGAGTCTGGTGTTTTCTACGTTTCCACCATTATGGTCCCCGGACTCCAGCTTTTTTCATACATACATACATACATTCATATATACATACATACATACATACATACATACATACATACATACATACACACACATACATACATACATACATACATACATACATACATACATACATACATACATACATACATACATACATACATACATACATACATACATACATACATACATACACATATACATACATACATACATACATATAAATACATACATACATGCATACATACATATAAATACATACATGCATACATACATATACATACATACATACATGCATACATACACACATACATAAATACATACATACATACATACATACATACATACATACATACATGCATACATACATACACATACATACATACATACATACATACATACATACATACATACATACATGCATACATACATACATGCATACATACATACATACATTCATACATGCATGCATGCATGCATACATACACACATGCATACACATATACATACATACGTACGTACATACATACATACATACATACATACATACATACACACACATGTATGTACGTACATACATACATACATACATACATACAAACGCTAATGAGAAACACTGGTAACTTGTGTTCAGTTATGCAAGAGTGACCACTGGGAAAGAGAAATATAACGAAGCAAAGTCCTTTCGTGTATTTACATCTTCAGTGCAAAGTACTTTGTACTGAAAATGTAAATACATGAAAGCGCTTTGCCTCGTTAAATTTTTCTTTCCCAGTGGTCATTCTTGCATACATACATACATGCTTGCATGCTTACATACATACATACATACATACATACATACATACATACATACATACATACATACATATACACATATTTAAACACATACATACATACATACATATATACATACATACATATACACATATTTAAATACACACATACATGCATACATACATACATACATACATACATACATACATACATACATACATACATACATACATACAAACATATATGTACGTACATGCAATACATACATAAATAGATAATAATGTATGTACATAAAACCACAACAAATCCTTTTCCGCTTAGTATAAGGGGTAGCTGAATCAAAACATACACCTATTATGCGGTATCACACTGGGCTATTTTTCCTCCGACTTTAGGAGCAGATTTACAGCGTGCAGTTTTTTGGAAGGAATCTGTTATGCTGGAGAAAAAATCAATAAAAAATACCAACAGCATATGATATGACATTCTATGTAAATTGTCGAGAAAGCAAAATATTTGGCCTTACTGATTTTACGGCGAAAAAAAAAAAGTGTTGGAGGTAAAATAGACCAATGTGATAACGCCTTCTCCCAGTCAACACACCCACACTAACTCCATTTATCGCCACTTGAAGGTATACCCCCGTCTCCCGCCCCACTGCTCGGGTCAAAGGCAATATTCAGGGAGGCATAGAGCTTCTACAGAAATACTTGAAATTTTTCTTTGGATGAATATGATCGTAAGGCGTCAGATGAAATAAAAACTCTTCATTAAAACACGTGATAAGTGGATTTAGAGATCCCCAGTTTTCATTATTTTCAGAAAAAAATATAACACAGTACAGTACAGTACAATACAATACAATACAATACAATACAATACAATACAATACAATACAA
>NC_134786.1:3149544-3152044 GCF_046742065.1 Oratosquilla oratoria
TCTCTATTGTTAATGTTGTTATTGGTGTTGATATATGCTGCTTCAATTGTCTTCCTTAGTTTCTTGGACGATCCTTTATTTAATACGGTTGTGTTGTCATAATATAGTGATATGTATGTATATATATATATATATATATATATATATATATATATATATATATATATATATATATATATATGTATGTATGTATGAATGAAGTATGGAAGACAAATGAGTGGAAGGGTGGTGAGCTAACCACAGAGAACAGGAAGAGTTTTATTCAGCATCTGTGAATAAAACTCCAACTGTTCTCTGTGTTTAGCTTACCTCCCTTTCACTCATATATATGTATAAATGTATGCATGTAAGTGTGCATATATGTATGTATGTATGCATGTATGTATGTATGTATGTATGTATGTATGTATGTATGTATGTATGTATGTATGTATGTATGTATGTATGTATGTATGTATGTATGTATGTATGTATGTATGTATGTATGTATGTATGTATGTATGTATGTATGTATGTATGTATGTATGTATGTGTGTATGTATGTATATACATATGAAACAATGACAAGATATGTGATTGTAAGACCATGCGTTTATCCACATACACGTTTGCATCATCATATTTATAGAGTAGAGGCATTCACGGAAAAATATATTTCTATTGTTTACCCGTGACCTCCACCCACTCCCTCCGAATGCGCAAGTTTGAATTCATTTTCGCCGTCCGTCAGCGAAAATAAAGGATTCATTACTTCATCAAAAAGTATTTGCTTTTATTTTGGAAAAGGATAAAGCAATTTGCATATGAAATTATTCTTTGCCTGCACCGTTTGAACTTCGGGTTATCTGCATGTGTATGTGTGTATTTTATTCATACACACAGACCGGTATGCGCCGAACATGGCCGAGAGAAAACGGGTTTGATTGAGCTTGTTTTGGGTTGGCTGAATCCTACTGTAGGTCGCCACTTAAGGTCTCAGGTATGGGCATGAACAGACGAAGATATTTTAACACACCCGTGAACTTTAGTGATTCTAGTGCATTCGTTTTAGTGTCTGTATGACTGCTTGTTTAGTTGATATAGTTTCTGGTTTTTTAGCTTTGTATGTATGTACGATAACATGGCTATATGTGCTACGCGTGTGATCATGGTTGTACTAATAATAACATATGTAAGTATGGACGTACACACAAACGCATGCACACACATACACACACACACACACACACACACACACACACACACACACACACACACACACACACACACACACACACACACACACACACACACACACACACACACACACACACACACACACACACACACACACACACACACACACGGGTCGGTGGCGGATTGGTAAAGCACTGGCCTCACAAGCCAGAGAACCGGGGTTCGATTCCCCGGTCGGGCGGAGATAAGTTGGGTTTGTCTCCTTTCACGTGTAGCCCCTGTTCACCTAGCAGCGAGTAGGTACGGGACGTTAGTCAAGGAGTTGTGACCTTGCTGTCCTGGTGTGTGGTGTGTGAGTGGTCTCAGACCTACCCAGAGATCGGCTAATAAGGAGCTCTGAGCTCACTGCCGTAGGGTGGTGTCTGGCTGTCTCGACAGAGACTGCAGCAGATCCGAGGTGAATACACACACACACACACATACACACACACACACACAGCAACGACAAAGACAACAACAACAAAATGGGATCCTACTATATCCTACAGTTCTCGACCTCTCGGATGCCTGAGCACAAGAGTCTATCGAACTCAACCCAGCTTCGACTTTCAACCACGGACCGAAATCCCAATCATCCCACTCCACATGCATTCCTCCCCGTTCTTCCACCTCTCTTCCCCTCCACCACCCTCCATTACACAATCCACCTCTTCCACGGCTCCTCCTATTCTTCTAACACTTCTTCATCTCCCTCGTCTTCACCAGCAACTTTTGTGTTGTCTCTACTTAGCAGAAGGGGAGAGAGAGGTTCTCAGGAGAGTCTGCAAAGACTCTCTGGAGATCTCTGAAGCCTTTGGCGACTAGTAACAAGAGTCTGAGGTGCTGAGGGCCTCTGGGAAGAAATTACCCGCATTTTGTAGCATAGACTTGGAAGAAACTGGTCATTACGAATCTTTCTTCGTCATTATTTATGTGGGTTATATAAAGAACTTTTTTTTAAGGAAAAAGATGATATATGAAGTGGAAGAAGGAGATAGAGACAAAAAGAAATGAAATGATAAGAAGAGCAAAGGGAAAAGAGAGGAAGAGAAAAGAGGCAAAGAGAGAGAGAGCAAATTTGAAAATAAATGGAAGAAAGTTTGACAGGTGGAAAGGACAAAGAATGTATAAAGTTAGAACAGGAAAGAGTACAGACAAGCAGAGAAGACAGTTGTAGCATATTTTACACACATAAAGCATGGCTAAACATAAACATGCATTTACACATACACAAATATATACATATACAGATACACTTGTACATCCACATGCACACAAGCAAAAG
>NC_134786.1:3154544-3159544 GCF_046742065.1 Oratosquilla oratoria
TCCTCCTCCTCCTCTTTCTCCTCCTCCTCTTTCTCCTCCTCCTCTTTCTCCTCCTCCTCTTCCTCCTCCTCCTCTTCCTCCTCCTCCTCTTTCTCCTTCTCCTCTATATCTTCTTCACTGCTTTCGCTGCCAATAATTTCTCTTACACTTTTTCCTCCTCTTTCGTCTCCTCCTGCTCCTCCTCCTTCCTTCCTCTTACCAAACCTCCTCCTCGTCCTTCTTCTTTTGCCTCATCCTACACTTCCTTCTTCTCCTTGTTTTCCTCCTCTTCCTTCTCCTCCTTTTTCTCCTCCTCTTCTTTTTCCTAGTCGTCGCTAACGACATCCACTTCCAGAACCTCCTCTTACCCTGCTTCACATCCACTTCTTGCACCACCAGTATCGACTCCTCCTCCTCCTCCTCCCCTCCTCTCCCTCTTCCTCCTCCTCCTCCTCCTCCCCTCCTCTCCCTCTCCTTCCTCCTCTTCTTTCTCCTCCCCTCCTCTCCCTCCTCTTCCTCCTCTTCCTCCTCCTCCGCGCCCTCTTTTTCCACCATCGCTGACGCTTCAGTATTTTTTGCTTATCGAGGTGACGCCTATTATTCCATAGCAGTGTCCCACGCCGGTCCAAAGGAGGCGTTCTTGCTTCGTGGCGTTACTCCTCCTGTTCCTTAAATGGTCACTCTTGTTCCCCGCAGTTCCCAGTACCCTCTGGCTTCGATTCCATGGCCCTTCCAGTGACTAATCATAACCCACGTTCCAGGCCTAAGAGCTTCCAGAGACTAACGGAAAATAGAATTTGTCGCGATATATTTGCCAAACCTTAGATGCTTAGTCATGCATAACGTAGTTTCCAGTACCCTCTGGCTTCGGTTCCATGGCCCTTCCAGTGACTTTTCACAACCCACGTTCCAAGCCTATGAGCTTCCAGAGACTATCGAAAAATAGAATTTGTCGCGATATATTCGCCAAACCTTAGATGCTTAGTCATGCATAACGCAGTTTCCAGTACTCTCTGGCTTCGATTCCTTCCAGTGACTTGTCTTAACCCACGTTCCAGGCCTAAGAGCTTCCAGAAACTAACGAAAAAATTAATTTTTCGCGATATATTTGCCGATCCGTAGATGCTTAGTCTTGCATAACGCAGTTCCCAGTACCCACAGGCTTCGATTCCATGACCCTTCCAGTGACTTGTCATAACCCACGTTCCAGGCCTAAGAGCTTCCAGAGACTAACGAAAAATATGATTTGTCACGATATATTTGCCAAACCTTAGATGCTTAGTCATGCATAACGTAGTTTCCAGTACCCTCTGGCTTCAATCCCATGGTCCTTCCAGTGACTTGTACCCATGTTCCAGGCCTAAGAGCTTCCAGAGAATAACGAAAAATATGATTTGTTACGATATATTTGCCGATCCGTAGATGCTTAGTCTTGCATAACGCAGTTCCCAATACCCTCTGGGTTAAGTTCCGTGACTCTTCCAGTGACTCGTTATAAGCTGCGTTCCAGGTTTAAGAGCTTCCAGAGAATAACGAAACATTTAATTTGTCGCGATATATTTACCGACCCTTAGATGCTTAGCTTTGCATAACAGTTCCCAATACCCTATGGGTTCAGTTCCGTGACCTTTCCAGTGACTTGTTATGAGCTGCGTTCCAGGCTTAAGAGCTTCCAATGTTTTATTTTATGATTTCTTCCAGTGTTCCAGACAAACCGGTCACTCAAAAAATATCATCCTGTTTTTTCATGATACATTTCTGAAATATCTGAAATATTTTGGGTAACTTTTCCTTCCTGTGCACGTGGCCTTCAATCTTTCTTCACCTCTATTAGTCACTGAATTCTCAGTCTCCGGAGGGTCATCACAGAGTCTCCTGAGAGCTCTATTCTTCTGGAAGACATGCAAAATAGACAAAACATTGATGGTGAAGAGGAAGGAGACGAGGAAGAATTAGAAGAATAGGTTGATGAAGAGGTCTGGAGGGAAAAGGTACTGGAATCGGAGTAAAAAGGGAATGGAAGGGGAGTAGGATGAGAGTGGGAGGGGAGTGGAAAGGGAGTGGGAGAACATGGAGGAAAGGATGTGGAGTGCGGTGCTGTGGATCTTGTGACAGCGTCGCCTACTTGAAACCCTTCACTCTTCACCCAGGAAGATGTCGCCTCTTCTTCACAGGAGAATTTCATCCCTGAGTACCTAATCTCCTGCTACGATGATGTATTCCATGGATTCTGTTTCTTCAAAAAACAGAGAATTTTATGAGATTTTTATACTTAGGAGGGAAGGGAGGAGGGGGAAGGAGGAGAGGGAAGGGAGGAGGGGGAAGGGGGAGAGGGAAGGGGGGAGGGGGGAGGGGGAGGAGGAGTGTGAGAGGGAGGGGAAGGGATTTTTGGTTTAAAGAATCTTACTGGATCGAGACCCTTCTTCATGTCATCAGGAGACCTTTTAGTCATAGCCGGATTTTCTTTCTTCGTTTCTTATAAATATGCATTTTTTTTTTTATCTGCTAACATTTTCCTGATTCCTTCTTTGGAGTCTCCTCCTGTTCCTCATTACACGTTTTTTCATTTCATATTCTTCAAGAACGTTAGCGTTCTTAACGTTAGCACTAGCGTCTTTCTTAGCGTTCTTCATTTCTTCAAATACTCAGACACTCTCTTTCCTCTTCTTCGTATTTCGTTTCTCTTACATGTTATCGTTTTGGCTGTTACGGTTGTGGATGTTGTCTCCTTGGCTGTTGCTGTTGTAGTAGTTGTTGAATTGACTGTTGTTGTTGTGGCTCTACCTGTTGTGATTTTCACTGTTGCTGCTGTTGCTGATATTTATGTTTTTGTTGTTTTTGGTATTGTTTGCACTGTTTTCTTGTTCTTCTTCTCTTCTTTTCCTTTTACTTTTCTTCTTCGTCTCCTTTTTTTCTCTCTTTCTCTTATCTTGTTTACTTTCTTCTTCGACTTCTCTTCAGTCTCCTTCTCCTCTCCTCCATTCAGCTTTCGCTTTCAAAACGAAGAATATAGCTGAGGATTTTTTTTTTCTCAGACTCTTGCTTTTCAACCTTCTTTCCCCAGAAGACTCCTTCGTTCTCCTCTTGGCAGACTCTTTCTCACTTTTGCGAACTCCGTCAGATCCTTTGGAGTGATTTCCTTTTCTGTTTTCAGTTCGTGAATTCTTTCCCTTTAATCCTTTTCGATGTTGAGTCATATGTTCTATTCTGACTTTCGTCAGGTGATTTCATTCAGCCGAAAGGAGCCATCGGTAGTCATTAAGTTTGGTATTGGCTTTGTGCCATTATAGCGCGATGATTTTTTTAGTTTTCATTGCAATTACGTGCATCCGGCTTCAATACCCGAGAGCTATAAATACACACATACGCACATACATACGCACACACAGACACAGACGCACAGACACACACAACTCGTGGGCGGGGAGTTCGTGGGTGTGCGCGCGTAAGGTCACAGTATTACCCATAGATCGGTCATATATGAGCTCTGAGCTCTCTTCCGTGAGGGAAATAGATGTCGATCACGAGTCCAACACGTGATCCAATACCATCGTGAATCAAGACCAGTGTGTGTGTGTGTGTGTGTGTGTGTGTGTGTGTGTGTGTGTGTGTGTGTGTGTGTGTGTGTGTGTGTGTGTGTGTGTGTGTTCGTATCAGTCAATTCCATTGATTAAAAAAATATGGAATCGAGGCTGCAATTATTACACTTCGGGAATTGATGTCGGGAGGGTGCGGGGTGTTTTTCGACTTACTTCTTTTGTACATCTACCGTGACATAGTTTCTAGCGTCCAAACCTTGCGCCTTATGGCGTAGGGTTCGATTCCCGTTTGATCAAGCTATCGAAGCAATGCCACCACAACGACCACCAGCGTCACCACAACTACTCTAGCATCATCGTCATCATCATCAACAACAATAACAATACCATCTTCACCACCGCTAATATCATCATCATCATCATCATCATCGTCGTCGTCGTCGTCGTCGTCGTCGTCGTCATCGTCATCATCATCATCATCATCATCATCATCATCATCATCATCATCGTCATCATCATCATCAGCAACAGCATCACTAAGCTCAACATAGTCACAACGACCATCATGATTTCTCCTTCTTCTTCTTCTTCTTCTTCCTATTCTTCTTATTTTGCCTTCTCACTTCTTCAACTCCTTCGTAGTTCCCCTTTCCCCTTCCCCTTTGTCCCTTTCGTCCCATATTCTCCTTCCTTCCCCCCCTGTTTGCGATTCGGCGCGCGCCTATCATCTATGTTTTGTTCCTTTAACGCCCAAGCGCATGGTTATGGAGGTGTCTGAAGCTGGACAATAGCTCCCCCGTTTATTTTTATCCCTTTTCTTCTTCCCCTTCGTCCTCATTCGTCTGTTTTTCTCACTCTACAGGTATATCTCAGCCTCTTCCACTACCTCCTCCTCCTCCTCCTCCTCCTCCTCCTCCTCCTTCGAATGTTTTTTCTTTCTTTTTTCGACTTCATTTCTTGTCTTCGTATTTTTTTTTCTCTATTTCTTTGTTCTTTTGGATGTGCTGTCATTTCTCTTGCTTTTTGTTCTTTTTTTTTTTTTTTTTTTTTTTTTTTTTGGCTTTCTCTTCACTTTCTGTTTCTTCGTCTCTTCTTGTCCCCTACTCCATTTAAATCGTACTTAGGGCCATACTTTTAAAATAGTTTCTACAGTGAAAAGAATTCCGATCATTTTACTGGCTAAACTTAAGAGAATTACTCAAGTTTTATGGAAAACCAAGCAAGTAAAATCACCTTAACCCAGATAAAAATGTTCTTTCTAATGGTTATGCCGTGGGCGAAAGTTTTTGAAAGTTCCTCTCTTCTTCTTACTGTTTTTTCTAAGTTGTGTTATCTGTTGGTGCTGAAGAGGATATTATAGTTTTCATTTTTTCATTGATTATGATTTTTTCGCATCCAACCTAGATATGGACCAAAAGGTCTCCTGTCGGCATGCTCCGCCTTTGTAATCCTTTATGTAAAACCATGTAGCTGAGCTGTAGG
>NC_134786.1:3167044-3169544 GCF_046742065.1 Oratosquilla oratoria
AAAGTGAAGGAGACTGCAAGAGACCATAAGGCCTACACTAGGCAGAGGGAACTGCACATGGATCTGATGAAAAAATACTGAGATGGTTTGGGCATGTGGAAAGTATGAATGAGGAAAGACTAGCAAAAAGTGTATGGAAGGCAGAGGTGGGTGGGATAAACCTGAAGGGAAGACCGAGACTGTGGTGGATAGATGGGGTGAAAGGGCCACTGAGAGCAAAAGGAATATCTGTCAAGCTGGGAAATGGAGAGGGGGAAGAAATACAGTAGGTGTGAGTGAGGAATGGCTGTGAGTGGACAAGGAGGGGATTTCTTATTGCCTTCTCTGTACTTTCTTTTATGGATGAAAGGTGTGGAGGTGGGGGCCACTATGTAATAAAACGAGGTAGTGTTGGGGTGTGAACTAACCATGGCGATCAGAGCCTCATGTGGAAGTGCTATGTCTTACTGCACTGCCTCTTATCCGAGCAGTGAACGGGGTTGAAGGATGACCAGTCATCCACAAGGAGCTAAAATAGGAGGATTTTTTTTTTTTTTTTTTTTTTTGTATGGGTCACGTATGGGAGAAGGATGGGTTTTACACAGCTATCCCCCTATAAAAGGGAAATAATCCCTTTAGTACATGTATGTCAGTAAATATCTTAAGGAAGCCCTTATGCCAATATGAATGCCCATACTTATATTCCAATTACAACAGCAACGGATATTTTCTATCATTATTTTCGTTTCCGAAGAGATTATCTATAAATCATACCTTTTGTTTCCTGTTTTCTATTCTCAAATCACATTCCAATTACAATGACATCAGACATTTCCTATCATTATTTTCATTTGTAAAGTGAACACGTATAAATCAAAATATCATTTAGATTTGATTTTTCATTTCCTATTGCTAACACACATTTATCAAGACAAGCAGACCCGAGCGTGGACCCCCTACGATAGCGTTGAGGTGTTGAATGTAGACCACGTCAATGGACGAACTCGTTGGCCATTTTACAGAAGGACTGTTTTTTGCTTCTTTTTTTTTTCCCATCAGAGGGAAAAGAGAAAGGCCCGGTTTGAATAGCACAGGCTCGCGAGGAGGGGCTCAGGGAGTGGGTGGAGGAGGGACAAAGGAGGTGGGGGAGAGAGGAGGGGGAGAGGGGGGGGGAGGACGGTAATGAGAGGACTATGGAAGACGATGAAGAAAAACGTGTGAAAAAGAGAGGAGGAGATAAAGGGGGGAGGATGTAAACAATTAAAGGGAAGAGGAGGAGGAGGAGAGGAAGAAGAGGATGGGAGGGGAAAAAGAGGAGGAGGAGGAAGAAGAGGAAGAGAGGAAGAGGAAAGAAGGAAGATGAGGAGGGGAGGAAGAGGAGAAGGTGGGAGATTATATGAGAAAAGAATAAGGAATAGGAAAAAGAAGAATGGAAGAAGAGGAGAAGAGATGAAAGAAAAGGAGGTGAAGGAGGAAGAGCAGGAGGAGAAGGAGGAGGAGGAGGAGGAGTAAGAGGAGAAGGAGGAGGAGGAGAAGGAGAAGAAGGAGGGTGAGAAGGAGGAGAGAAAGATGTATAGGGTTGGGATGAAGATAAAACAAGATGAAGGAGAGCGTTGAAGTGGAAGGAGAAGGTAAAGAGAAGGTAAAGGATCTGGGGAAGGGGAAAGAGAAGGGAAGGGGAAGGAGAAGGGAAGCAAAAGGGAGAAGGGGAAGGGGAAACTAAGTGGAAGAAGGTGTAGAGGGAAGAGAAAGAAGAGAAAGGGGAAAAGGGAAACGAAAGGAGAAAGGGAAGATGGAGGGAAAAGAGAAAATTAAATGAAGAAAAGAGAGAAGAAGAGAAAGAGGAAAGGGAAGGGAAAGTGATAAAGGAGGAGAAATGGAAAGGGAAAGGGGAGAGGGAAGATAAAGAAAATAAGATACAAATGAAGGGGAGACGTGGAATGGAGGAGGAGTAGAAAAAGTAGGAAGGTAACGAGCAGAATAAGGAGAAGGAGAAGGAGAAGGAGAAGGAGAAGGAGAAGAAGAAGAAGAAGAAGAAGGAGAAAGAGAAGAAGAAGAAGGAGAAGGAGAAGGAGAGGGAGAAGGAGAAGGAGAGGGAGAAGGAAAAGGAGAAGGAGAAGGAGAAGGAGAAGGAGAAGGAAAAAAAAAACAAAAGAAGAAGGAGGAGAAAAAAAAAAGAAGGAGAAGGAGAAGAAGATTATGAAGAAGGAGTAGGTGGAGGAGAAAGAGAAGAAGAAGGAAAATAAGAGGGAGAAAAAGAAGAAGGAGAAAGAAGAAAGGAGATGGAGGAGGAGAAGAAGGGAAAGGCGATGGAAATGTAAATGAAGATGGAGATGGAGATGGAGATGGAGATGGAGATGGAGATGGAGATGGAGATGCAGATGGAGATGGAGAAGGAGATGGAGAAAGAGAAGACAAGGAAGGAGTAGGAAAAGGATTGGGAGAAGAAGAAGGAAAAAGAAAGGGAAGAAGTAAAAGGAGAAGGAAGAAAAGGAGAAGAGGAAGGAGGAGGAGAATTAGA
>NC_134786.1:3174544-3187044 GCF_046742065.1 Oratosquilla oratoria
GTAGTTGTGTGTTTGTCAATGACTCCTTAAGTAATCCAATATGTTCTGATTTTGACATTAGTCGATTGTTAGGTACCTTGTCGGAAGCTTTGTCTAGATCTACGTACACATAATATCTCGGGCTTTTTAACCTAGTCTCTTCTCTCTGTCTTCCTGTAACCCACCCTATCGCTCTGCTCTCTCTCTCTCTCTCTCTCTCTCTCTCTCTCTCTCTCTCTCTCTCTCTCTCTCTCTCTCTCTCTCTCTCTCTCTATCTATCTATCTATCTATCTCTCTCACTATCTATGTCTCCCACCCAACATATCTCTCTCTTTTTGTCTACCCCCCCCCCGCAATGGCTATCTCTCTCTCTCTTTCTCTCTTTTCACCCTATCTCCCACTTCCTCATTTATTAACTGTGTATGTGTGGAAATATAAAACTATTATTCTAATGAGCCCCAAGTGATCTACTAAGAGTTAGAATCAATAAACAAAAAATCCGCAAACGTCATCTATTTATCTATCTATCTATCCTTATATATATATACACACACACACACATATATATATATATATATATATATATATATATATATATATATATACATATATACAGTATATAATATATAAATATAAATATAAATATAAATATAAATATATGTATATATATATATATGTAAGTTGCCAGTGAGCAACGTGTACGAGTATACCTGGCCTTGTAAACGGAGTTTTGACTTAGCGAGGATACTTTTCAGAAATGAGGTGATATCATCCATAGTACAAAGCAGAGGTTCTCAACCCCTTTCCTTATACACTGCTGTTCCTCAGCCTCCTAAAAATCCCATCACTAGTTAGTAGAACTAGCTCATTCACAAACTATCACTAGTTTTCCATTCATGGCCCTATTTGCCAACTACTGTGGACCACAACTGCTTATTGAACCAATTGTTGAGAACCAATGGTATAGCAATAATACAGTTAGTTTTGTTCATGTTGATGTTATACAATATTTAATTTTCGTAACTGGTTTTTATGTGACATATGAACGTCGGAGTTGCAAAAGTAGTATTTTTTATTCAATGCAAAAAAAACATTTTCTGGATATCATACTCAGATTTGTATTCATTTCGTCGCTTAGTTCATTTGTCAGTATTTATTTGTTTGTTATTGTTTTTTATTATTATTTGCTTGAATTTTATCTATTATTATCTGTTAATTTACTATTATTTACTATTTACCTATCTAACTATCCCTGTGCATTTATTAATTTTATATATTATTATTTATACTATCATAATTTTTATTAATTTTCCTTTAATTTACTTATCATTATTATATTTTTTCCACGCCCGACTTAGTTATGGACCAAAAGATCTCCTGTCGGCATGCTCCGCCTTTGTAATTCTTTGTAAACACAGTTTACAATTCAATTAGATGCGTTTGATATATCATACATGTAGCAATACAGATTAAATTTACATTATTATTACTGTATGTGTAATATTCAATATGTATCTTCACACACTGAAGAAATTTGATTGTATTTCTTTATGACAAATGATTGACCTCAATAGCGGGTCTAAACATCGCGAGCCTCAATCACCTAGATAGTATATTAACGTTTATGCTGAATGTATATATTCATAAATGTATATGTATTTAGTTATATACGTGTACTTAACGCTGTATATATAACCATATAGAACTTATGCATACATATTGGCATCTATAAGTTACCACGTACTAAATAAACGTGAATGCATAGAAACATAAAGAAATTAAATAATGAATGAATAAAACAACACCGGCTAGTTCACAAGGAGGGAAAGGAAGGGAAGCGGAAGGGTTAAAAAGAAAGAAAAAAAAAAGCATTAGAGGTCAGCAGAAGGAAAGGGAGTTATTTCAACTGACTTGGCAAGTCGCCCAGCTTGTCATCACGCAATTAGGAGGGAGGCTTTTCATAAGATTCAACAAGCCAGCACATAATTGGACATGCTTGCCTAATTAGAAAATCTAATCCGAACAAGATTCTGCTTATGCTGTATGCTGTATATGGGAGCTACGCAATGCAGACGAGCATCCCCACCCTCCCCCACCACACATCAACTCATCACCCAACTCACCTTCCTCCTTCCTCCTCTCCCTCCAATCCTCCCCTCTCCCCTTCCCCCTTCCACCAGGAAAACTTGGCTTCACTCCTCAAACATGGTCAACATCCTTAACCCCTTCTGTGTGGTACATTTTCTTTTTCTTATTCCTCTTCTTTTTTTCTTTTTTCTTAACTTCATGTTCTTTCATCCAAATCATTGGCGCCAAGCCGAAGACAAATGGGTATATGGCCTGACTCCTGTGGTGAACAAAGTCCCCCACATATGCGTCTACGCGACATTTTGGCTAATAGTATCGTCGGTGCAGAGATGGGATGGGCAAGGAATTTATATACTGTGTAGAAACAGCTGGCCTTCGACCTTATATTACTAATGTGTAGATTAAGTCCATAATACGCCTGTACTACAGGCATTTGTTTCCTCATGAAAGCACAACCTTGGTCCTGCCGAGCCATGTTTCGGCGAGGATGTGTCGTTAGCTACTTTTTAGTACGTCGGCTGTGTATATAAGGAGCCAGGTTTTGGTTCCCAAGGTTCAGTTCTCTTCAATACTTGTAACTCAGCGGAGCGCAACCCAAGGCCCACGCGGTCAACTTTGCGGTCGGGTCGCCTCGAAGTCTGACCACCCGACCCAGCCTAGGTCGACACTCGCACTAACCAGAATAAACCAACAAACAAACTTGAGCTTCATTCACTCCCTCGGCACCAAAGTCCAAGTAACGTTTGCGTAATGATACACTCCAACGATCCTTTACGTATCAGATGGCATTTTTCCTTTGATTCTTCCTGTCGCCAGGTGATTTTATTCGTCTTTGTGGAAACTTTTCGGAGGGAAAGAGGTTATGGGTCTTGATCCCGGAAACTATTCTATTCCCGTGAGACAAATTCCGGAACAAAGGAAGACGAAGTTCTTTGTACAGTCACGAGAACAAGATTTGATCCACCCATGGTACAAAATTCAAACTCCTTGTCGGAATTTTTTTTTAACCTATTCAAGAAAATAACCTAGCTATACACTAAATGCTACATAGTAAACTTTATCACGAACATGAACAAAGAATAATTACATTGACATTATGAAAACTGTAGCGTAGATAAAAAAATATATATATCAAACTCTCCTTAACCAGAATAAAACGAATCAAGTACGAACGAGGTTAAACATGATACTCGGCCATTGGAAACAGGATTACGAGTTCTGGTTATCTTTTCAGGAGAAGAGTTTTAGCCGGAATTTAATCTCGTAAAAGTGGAATCAAGGATGCCCGCTAACCAAGCGGATTAGATCGTCGCTCGGAAAGGCGAAAGTTCAGAAGTAAGGACGGTTCGAGACTGCGCGACAGAGAGCGAGTTCGTAGTGTGTGTTTGTGTGTGTGTGTGTGTGTGTGTGTGTGTGTGTGTGTGTGTGTGTGTGTGTGTGTGTGTGTGATTCGCCATGATCTTTTTTGATCACGTGTTTGGACTCGTGATCGACAGCTATTTCCCTTCCGGAAGAGAGCTCAGAGCTCATATACGACCGACCTATGGGTAATGTTGTGACCTTAGACGCACACACACAACCAACTCCCCGCCCACGAGAGTTGGAGTAACGACAGGCAGCGCAGTGATACTGAAATTATTTCTGCCCTGGCCGGGATTGAAGCCCGGACCTCCGTAGTGGCAGCCGGGAACTCTACCAACTGGGCCACGAGTTGTGTGTGTGTGTGTGTGTGTGTGTGTGTGTGTGTGTGTGTGTGTGTGTGTGTGTGTGTGTGTGTGTGTGTGTGTGTATGTTAGCTCTTTGTAGATGAAGATTTATTCCTGCCTTGACATAACCCTCTTCTGTTGTCGAGTGATTTTATTCAATTTAAGGCAAAAGCTTCGTGAGACAGGGTTCAACAGAATAGCGTGAATTCATATAAGAGCCTCTTCTAAAAAAAATAAGTAAATAAATAAAGAATAATAAGATAAATAAGTAGATAGATAAATGAATGAATAAATAATAAAATGCTACTACTACTACTACTACTACTACTACTACTTCTACTACTACTACTACTACTACTACTACTACTACTACTACTACTACTAACAATAACAATAACAATAACAACAACAACAACAACAACAACAACAACAACAACAACAACAACAACAACAACAACAACAACAACAACAACAACAACAACAACAACAACAACAACAACAACAATAATAATAATAATAATAATAATAATAATAATAATAATAATAAAAATAATAATAATAATAATAATAATAATAATAATAATAATAATAATAGTAATAGTAATAATAATAATTTTAATTTTCTGTTCGATGTTTCCTCGTCCGGGCAAAAAAAAAAAATAATAATAATAATAATAAATAAATAGATAAATAAATAAATAAATAAATAGAATAAAATCACGTCTGCAGTCTTCAATAACCGAATAAATCAATCAATTATCCAACCACTCCGCATTGGCGTGTTGGACTTCGCTATCAGCTCGTAATGAAATATTACCGAGTTCGATTCATAACGGGTACCAGTGATTACCACTTGCCGAAGCTCTTCAAGTATGCAGGACAAAGGTGACAAAACCTGTCACTGTGTGGTGTCTCTTGGTGTAAGATCCTTGTTGTGATATTGATTCCTTTGCTAAGGCAACGTGCCCTTGTTGTCTTAGCTAGCGGTAGACGATTTTTTGGTGAGTTTATTTTTGAAAGGAATTGAGTTCATTTCCAGGTAGAGATAGATAGAGAATGTAGATAGATAAATGGATAGATAAATAAACAAATACACAAATAGGGATAGAGAGAGAGAGAGAGAGAGAGAGAGAGAGAGAGAGAGAGAGAGAGAGAGAGAGAGAGAGAGAGAGAGAGAGAATCCAAAGCAGTGATTCACCGTGTGACGTCATGTCACCATGGTCTTTCAGAAGTCTCTACTCTCCTTTTCCCAAAAATGTTCACCAATTTGCGTTTGTTTTTCTTATATCTATTTTTAACCTATTTGTTTATTTATCTATTCATATTTATTTTTCATGTATTCATATTTTTCATTTATTATATCTTTAGGTGTGGTTACGTAGGAAATCTTTTTCATGCAAGAAACTTATGCCAGAGGAAAATGTTGACACTTATGGAGCGCTGTCTTACGCCAGGAGAGACTTAACAGCGCCTGGAACTATTTTAAACTCTTTGCTCGGACAGTATTTTAGTATTTCGTCGGATTTTACCTGCGTTTCTATCCTGAAGAGGCAAAGTCCTAGAGATTAAAAAAGATAAGTTTAAGAAGATCTGAATACTTTTTTTTTTTTTTTTTGTGGAAATCATTCTTCGATTATAAATGATACGTGACTCTGGTCCGTAGGGATTTTCTAGACATTCCAAACGGCTCGAACTCTGATACAAGTTATTACGGATAAATATGAATACTTGGTATCTCTTCTTTGTTATATATATATATATATACCATAGGCCTTTACTAAAGTATAATAAAAGATGAATGTCTACAGGCTGATTTATATTCGCAAGTGCAACCCTGGCATAACAATAAGAAGAGCATAAGAAATGAAAAATGAATAAACATATTAGAAAAGTAATAAATAAAAACAAAGAAAAAAAATCTTACGTAATATAAGGAATCCCTTCCTCAGTATAGGCTACTTTTTATTTGTAATAAAATATGAATATCTACAGGTTGATTCATGTTTGCAAGTACAACTCTGGCATAACCATAGGAAGAAAACCGAGTTTTAAAAGAAAAAAAAATCGTAAATAAACAAATTAGAAAAGTAATCAATAAAACCAAAGAAAAAAAATCTTACGTAATATAAGGAATCCCTTCTACAGGTTGATTCATATTCACAAATACAAGTCTGGCATAACCATAAAAAGAAAACCAAGTTTCAAAAGAAAAGAAAAAAAATCGTAAATAAACAAATTAGAAAAGTAATAAATAAAAGAAAAAAAAATCTTACGTAATATACGGAATTCCTTCTTCAGTATACTTTTTATGGTTTCTTTAAATCTGTGAAGATTGTAAAATTTCTCTTCCTCTTTCTCCATCTTCCTTCCTTCACGCCTCTTTTTAATTTCAGAACCAGTGGCTAAGATTTCAGCTGGGCTGAATGGCTTCTTTGGCCAAAGACTTCTTGGTCTTCTTCTTCTACTTGAAGCTTTCGATGAATGTCTCTCTTACTGGCTGAATAGGCGAGTTCTTCTCTTCAATTCTGCATCATTTGCCCAAGACTCTTCGTGTGACTTTTGTGAGGTCTCCACTTCTCTCTCTCTCTCTTTCTCTCTCTCTCTCTCTCTCTCTCTCTCTCTCTCTCTCTCTCTCTCTCTCTCTCTCTCTCTCTCTCTCTATCTATCTATCTCTCTCTCTCTCTTCATCTTTGGATGCATAAATGCAACATAGAGGACGTTCCTCTATCCTAAACACACAAAGTGAGAAGCCTACGCCCGGAGGCGCTGAGCCGTCTCTTTTGCCTATCTCGCTTGAACTCTTGAGCATCAGAAAAGTGCGGGACTCGAACCCACTAATGGAAAAATGTGAGACCAGGACGGTTCCTTTTGTGTTATCACTTTAACATATAGTATTCATATCTCCGACTAGTTCCCAGGAATTCACGTTTTTATCAAGAAGCTGAGAGAAGAGACATTTATCTTTATCATTATCTCTGTGTAATTATGATGGTGCTATCATTAAAAACTCCTGGTAACTGCCGCTTGCCCAGGCTATGTGGAGACATGAGAATCATGAGGACCTCAGCTACAGATAAGCGCCTCGTGGTGTAAGACCCTCATCTCCTCGAAAGTCAAGCTTCTGTATTAATATACATACATATATATATATATACAGTATATATATATATATATATATATATATTACATATACATATATATATATATATAATATACATATATATATATATATATATATATATATATATATATATATACAAAAATATCACAAAACACGTGATTCAATAAATTGCTGATAACCACAAAGGAAACCGGAAAAGAAACTAAAATTCCCAAGCGCTTTCGTGATATTCCCCTGAAGATGTGAAATATCACGAAAGCGCTTGGAAATCTTAGTTTCTTTTCCGGTTTCCTTTGCGGTTATTCAGCAATATATATATATGTGTATGTATGTATATGTGTATGTATATATATATATATATATATATATATATATATATGAGTGGATGGGTGGTGAGATAAACACTGGGAACCGTTTAGGGATTTATTCTGACGTTTCGTCCTTACCAGGACTTCTTCAGAGTACATGCACATTCAAATCATTCACCCCCTAAATACCCGCCGAATCTATCCGCGTTCCACCATGATCGACCTGACCTCTCGTCCTCCTACGCTCTGCTTCGCGAAGTACCAAGCGGCTCGCCGTCTTTGTTAATTTAATAAACCCATCGCGGTGGTTGTTGTTCGGATGGGAAGCGATGTAAGCTGCTTCAGTTATTTTCCTTCTTTTCTTAGGAAGTCCTTTCTGCAGCACCTCTACTTTGTTCCAGTCTGGTAAGTGGCCGTGAGTATCTACATGAACCACTAGCGAGTTTGATACTCGGTGTGCCTTGATGTCATTCCTGTGCTCAATTGTCCGTTTCTTAATACCTCGGCTGGTTTCCCCGTAGTAGCTCACAGGACAGTTTCCACACGGTATCTTGTAGACGACACTGTTTTCTTCCCCGTTGGCCACGACTTTATTCTGGTTCTTAACAATGTCTCCTATTCTCATTCCCGTGCTGATCGCAATCTTGATGCCGGCTGTAGTGAGCAACTGTCCTAACGCGCCTGAGTGGCTCGAGTTTGGCACGGACAAATAATCCCTGCTACCATTTTTAGTCACATCTCCTCTGTTCCGTATGCTTGTTTTTGCTATCTTTAAAGCCTTTTCTCTAAGTCGGTACAACAGCCCTTCCGGATAACAGAGTTTGGTGAAAACGTTGAAAATGTAATCTATTTCATCTTTAATAAATTCTTCACTACAAATGCGGTATGCTCTCAGGAAGAATCCTATTACTACTCCACTCTTTATTCTCTCGTTGTGGCCGGAGTAGTAGTGAATGATGTCGTCTTTATTTGTACTTTTTCTATGAACCGAGAATGCGGTCTTGTTCTCTTTCCTCCAGATGACGGTGTCGAGGAAGGCCAATTTGTTATTTGTCTCGTGTTCAACAGTGAATTGGATGTTTCGTTCGACATTATTTAATCTCCTAGTCGTGGCCCCCAAGAACACCAATTTGGACAACAAATTGAGGAGATTAAATAATGGAAGGGCTGTTGTACCGACTTAGAGAAAAGGCTTTATATAAGTATATATATATATATATATATATATATATATATATATATATATATATATATATGAAGGAAAAACACTGAAAGCGTGAGTTCTTGAAAATGCAAGGTTGATCATGAAGAAAAACTATTAAAGCAGAGCGCTTTCATTTACTTACATCTTCAGTGAAAATAATACGTATCATTTGCACTGAAGATGTGAATACACGAAAGCGCTCTGCTTTAATAGTTTTTCTTCGTGGTCAACCTTGCACATATATATATATATATATATATATATATATATATATATATATATATATGTATATCTTTTAACCAATACGCCCCGTATAAAGTACTGACGACATAAATTCAATTCAGTCATTACTTTAGTAAATTCAATGATTTCCCTACGGTCAAGATTCAAGTAGTTTTCTTTTACGATTGAAGATTAATCCACATTAAGAGAGAAAAAATGTATATATTACATTTACGTTCATAAAGAGCTGGAGTCCAGGAGTCATGTTATTGGAAAATTTTCAAACACTGGACTCAGAGTAATAGATTTACTACCGACGTTTCGAAGCCTGTCCGGAGTTCGTCTTCTGGGTAATGACGAACCCCGGACAGGGTTCGAAACGTCGGTAATAAATCTGTTACTCCAATGATATTACATTTAATTCATAGTGTCCTTCCTTTGCTCTCCTCGAATTTCTCTTTTTTTTTATCTCTAAGATTCGTTCACTTCTATGCGAAATTGTCCTCTCGGATAGAAGCGCTGATTACCTCTGAAAGATTAATATCAATATTCGAGGCTGTGTTTACACTGAGCGAGTCTCCTGAATTCTTGCGAGTTTCAGTAAAAACTACTTCGGTTACGATCTTTCGTTTTTCCAATACTCAAATCTCAAATTACATTTACGTCATGCACTGAGAAAGTGAATGATGAACTGAAAGAATTCAAACCTTAACGAATGTCACACGCATTGTTTAAATGTTCTTAGAGAAGTCTAGATTCAACCAATATCTTCTTCTTGAGGTTAAAATTCACAGCATTTGACGCGATTTCATGCGCCCGGGGGTACTCATAGAACAGAACGGGAGATCGTAACCCGATATTCATAAGAACTTACACCACAAGAACTTTTCTACATTTGTACAGGAGAGTGGCAGAATCAAAGTATGTACATACTCTACACGCCCCCCTCCCCCCGATCCAAAAAACATAATCGTCGTTCTTTCCATCTTATCAGTCGTGGACGATGGGTCCCCCTCTCACCCGCCACATTGTTTGAGTCAGAGGCAATGTAACCAGACAACGCCATTCCACGCCAGGGCCCGACAACCGAGGCTGGTTTACCCCCACAGCTTCATATATCCATGGCAACCATCTCACTTAATCGTCTCGAGAGATGAGGCGGTGGGGATGTATTACATACATACATACATACATACATACATACATACATACATACATACATACATACATACATACATACATTCATACACACACACACACATACGTAAATACACACACACACACACACACACACACACACACACACACACACACACACACACACACACACACACAATGATATATATATATATATATATATATAGAGAGAGAGAGAGAGAGAGAGAGAGAGAGAACGAGAGAGAGAGAGAGAAACGAACGCGCACGCATATACACACGCACACGTACACACACAGACGCACACACACACACACACACACACACACACGAACACGCACACACACACACACACACACACACACACACACACACACACACACACACACACACACACACACACACACACACACACACACACACACACACACACACACACACACACACACACACACACACACACACACACACACACACACACACACACACACACATGCTTGCAAAACTTATGGTATGTATGTATACTTAAATTAATTCACTCATAAGCGTGTCTTCGTATGCAATCCCGAATCTTTTCGGTCAAATATTTCACATTTTCGTCCTATTTAACAAATCACACTTTATTAATGAGAAACAAACTTTATTTCCTTACTTTAATACATTTGTTCTATCGACTCCCACGTGATTTGATTAAACTATGGAAACCATTTTCCTTAGTGTAGGAGAATAAATGATAATAATAACAAATGCCTCTCTATGAGGCATACTTCTTTTAAAAGAAAACAAATATTTATCGTTTGTGTACAAATGCAGCATGGGGGGGCAGAAAGAAAGAGAAAAAGGCAAGATTTTGCAATAAATCATGAACTTGAGACAGACGGGCAGGCAAAACGAACCACACGAACGTACGAACACACTCGAACAGAACACATGAAGGCGGGGGAGGGAGGGAGAGGGAGGGAGGGAGGGAGGGAGGGAGGGACAGATCAATATATGCATGAATATATGTTGCAAAGGTGTAGAAGCTCATGCAAGCACTGAGGGAAACAGTCGTATATGCAATCACACACACACACACACACACACACACACACACACAAGACTCGATGGCACATTTGCATGGGTTTCCGGCCTCAACTACGGTGGTCCGAGTTCGAATCTCGCCCAGGGCTGAAATAATTTCAGTGTCTCTGCGCTGCGTGTTGTTACTCCAACTCTCGCGGGCAGGGAGTTGGGTGTGTGTGTGCGTGTAAGGTCACAGCATTACCCATAGATTGGTTATATATGAGGTCTGAGCTCTCTTTCTGGAGGGAAATAACTGTCGATCACGAGTCCAACACGTGATCCAAGACCATGGTGAAACACACAGACACACACACACACACACACACACACACACACACACACACACACACACACACACACACACACACACACACACACACACGTGATCCAAAGACCAAGGTGAATACACACACACACAGAATAAACTATTCCTTAGCATAATGTTTTTCTTAATGCTTGTAACATCTTTTCACTGACATAGTTTTATAATGTTATAATCTTGCAGGACGTATATTTTCAGCAGTAATGCTGCTATATCTAATAAACCGTATATTATTATCATCATTATTATCATTATTATCATTATTATCATTATTATCATTATTATTATTATTATTATCATTATTATTATTATTATCATTATTGTTACACACGCGCGCACACACACACACACACACACACACACACACACACACACACACACACACACACACACACACACACACACACACACACACACACACACACACACACACACACAAGCAACGTACATACATACGTGATTCTTTGTTTCACAATGACTACTAGCCAGTCATAGAATCTGTATGAGTGGAGGGGAATGAGGGGAGGAGGTGGTGGTTTAAGTTTGGAGGGGAAGGGGGAGTGGGTGGGGGGAGACGCGACTGTGGTCATTAATCAACGTTATGACGTGTGGGCTAGGGAGAACGGAAAGGATTGCACGGCTCGATATTTAAAAGCAATTAGGTGCAAGCATACACACACACACACACACACACACACACACACACACACACACACACACACACACACACACACACACACACACACACACACACACACAGAAACGCAAGCACTCACACAAACACATACATACACACACGCACTTGCGCGCGCGTACACACACACACACACACACACACACACACACACACACACACACACACACACACACACACACACACACACACACACACACACACACACACACACACACATACACACACACACACACACACACACACACACACCTGTTTCAACCACCATCCTAAGTGTCACCCTTCCCATAAAATACTACCTGCGTTCTTTTATTTTCCTTTTTTCGTGTAAATTTCATTCTAACTACCTAGTATCCCTATTAGTAACAACCTGCAGCATATCAAGGTGGAACAAAATTAGATAATAATGAGATCAATTACGTTAAAAAATGGTTAACATCTTTGTCATTTCTATACTCCCGAGCATTACAAACATTACCATCCCCACCACAGACACGTAAATGAACACACACATGCTCGCACACATATATATATATATATATATATATATATGAATATATATATATATATATATATATATATATATATATATATATATATATATATGTATATATATTCATACACACACACACACAC
>NC_134786.1:3207044-3209544 GCF_046742065.1 Oratosquilla oratoria
ACTATTTCACCTGTTCACACACACACACACACACACACACACACACACACACACACACACACACACACACACACACACACACACACACACACACACACACACACACACACACACACACGAATTTGAATGTAACCCACAGTAAATAAAAATAGTACAATAATATCTTACTTTATTGAGTGCCTTATGTTTCCACATGCATTATTTTCTTTATGATTAAAGTGACTATTCGAGAAAACAAAATTCAACTAACGTAGGAGCAGAGGAGAGCGCATTTGCACAGATCTGCTCGAACACTAGCCAACACTAATCGCTGCCTAAGACGTTAACACACTTGGCTATTTACCTCCAACTAATTGGCGCCACCACCAACCTTCAACACTTTCTCCGCCGGGAAATCACTGTAGCAAATTACTTCATTTCCTCAACATTTGATATACTGGAGGACAAGTGTTTTCCTCCGTCACGTCAGATTCCTTCCCCAAATACTGCGGGATGGAAATCTGCTCCAAAAGTCGAAGGAAAATAACCCAATGTGATAACGTCTTTAGGTTGTGATAGGTTCCCCTCGCCCATTCTTCTGATTCATATGGTGTCAGAAAAAATGATCAATGGCTTTACACTTCATACCTCTATATCGATCGTTTAGTCTTACAACAAGGAATTAAGAAATGGACTAACAGATACAAATAGGTATCTTTAAAGAGACTGATCACTAGAGAATGTGAACAAGTATACTAGGAAGGTCGAGAAATAGATCTAAGATAGAGAGAGAGAGAGAGAGAGAAGGGGGGGGTAGAGAGGGCAGAGAGGGACAGAAAGGGACAGAAAGACAAAGAGACAAAGAGTGACAGAGAGACAGAGACAGGGACAGAGAGAGAGAAACAGACAGACAGACAGAGAGGGATAGAAAGACAAAGCGACAGCGAGACAGAGATAGAGAGAGACAGAGGCAGAGAGACAGAGAGAGGGAGACAGACAGACAGACACACACACACACAGTATCGCTCCTTGTGAGTCGTTACTCCAACTCTCGTAGGAGGGGAATTGTGTGTGTGTGTGTGTATGTGTGTGTGTATGTGTGTGTGTATTCACCTTGGTCTTTCACCTTGGTCTTTGGATCACGTGTTGGACTCGTGATCGACAGCTATTTCCCTCCCGGAAGAGAGCTCAGAGCTCGTATGACCGATCTATGGGTAATGCTATGACCTTACACACACACACACACACCCAACTCCCCGCCCACGAGAGTCAGAATAACAACCCGAAGCGCAGCGATACGGAAATAATTTCGGCCCTGGGCAGGATTCGAACCAAGTACTACGAGCACCACCGTGCTGGCAGTCCAGCGCTCTACCAACCGCGCCACCGTGTGTGTGCGCGCGCGCGCGTGTGTGTGTCTGTGTGTGTGTGTGTGTGTGTGTGTGTGTGTGTGCGTGTAAGGTCACAGCCTTACCCTCAGATCGCTCATATATGAGCTCTGAGCTCTCTTGCGGGAGGAAAATAGCTGTCGATCCCGAGTCCAACACGTGATCCAAGACCATGGTGAATCTCTCTCTCTCTCACACACACATACACACACACACACACACACACACACACACACACACACACACACACACACACACACACACACACACACACACACACACACACACACAGAAAGAGAGAGACAGAGAGAAAGAGACAGAGACAGAGAGAGACAGAGAAACAGAGAGAGGGAGACAGACAAACACAAGCACACACACAATAAAAGAGAAAGAGAGACAGAGACAAAGAAACATAGAGAGGGAGACAGACAGACAGACAAACACAGACACACACACACACACACACACACACACACACACACACACACACACACACACACACACACACACACACACACACTCATACAGAGAGAGAGAGAGAGAGAGAGAGAGAGAGAGAGAGAGAGAGAGAGAGAGAGAGAGAGAGAGAGAGAGAGAGAGAGAGAGAGAGAGAGAGAGAGAGAGAGAGAGAGAGAGAGAGAGAGAGAGAGAGAGAGAGAGAGAGAGAGAGAGAGAGAGAGAGAGAGAGAGAGAGAGAGAGAGAGAGAGAGAGAGAGAGAGAGAGAGAGAGAGAGAGAGAGAGAGAGAGAGAGAGCACTTTGATCTCCTGCACAAGATTTAAATTAAATTTCAAAAATGTTTTACTTATATCTATTGTAAAAAAAGATCCTGATAAATATTGCAAACGGAATACAGCTATCAATAATCATAAATCCTATTAAAGACTGCAATAAAATTCCAGTTTAAACCATTAGTACATCGAGAGTATACTCGAGACAAAACAGCCACAACCTCATCTACTTGACTGAATGAAATCACCTTGCTACAAGCAGAGCAAAACCCCAAAACTCGAACGGCCGCCTTGAAAGGAACCATATTGGATACAATCGACTTCTGGTGAAAGTGAACTAAAACAGCTGATAAAATCCGTCTTGATTCATCTTCTGCCCCACGTTCCTCCTTCCCTCCAGGTT
>NC_134786.1:3212044-3214544 GCF_046742065.1 Oratosquilla oratoria
TGTGTGTGTGTGTGTGTGTGTGTGTGTGTGTGTGTGTGTGTGTGTGTGTGTGTGTGTGTGTGTTGTGTGTGTGTGTATGTGTGTGTGTTGTGTGTGTGTGTGTGTGTGTGTGTGTGTGTGTGTGTGTGTGTGTGTGTGTGTGTGTGTGTGTGTGTGTGTGTGTGTGTGTGTGTGTGTGTGTGTGTGCGTGTATGTGTGTGTGTGCGTGTGATTCACCTTGGTCTTCACCATGGTCTTGGATCACGTGTTGGACTCGTGATCGAGAGCTCAGAGGTCATATATGACCGATCTATGGGTTGCTATGACCTTACAAGCACACACACACAACTCCCCGCCCACGAGAGTTTGAGTAACGACTTGCAACGCAGCGATACTGAAATTATTTCAGCCCTGGGAGGGATTAGAACCCGGACCGCCGTAGTGGCAGTTGAGAACTCTAACCACTGCGCCGCGAGGTTTGTGTGTGTATGTGTGTGTGTGTGTATGTGTGTGTGTGTGTATGTGTGTGTGTGTGTGTGTGTGTGTGTGTGTGTGTGTGTGTGTGTGTGTGTGTGTGTGTGTGTGTGTGTGTGTGTGTGTGTGTGTGTGTGTGTGTGTGTGTGTGTGTGTGTGTGTGTGTGTGTGTACAAGGGATTAAAACGGCGTACCACCAAGTGAGTGTTCATGTATGTGTGTGTGTGTGTACCTATGCGTCTATGTGTATTTGGATTAATGTACAATGTAACCTTAGAGACTCTGAAACATATATACAAACACTATGGGTTACATATTACCCAAAACAGAGACAAAAAAAAGGGAAGAGAGTATTTTGGAATAAAAAAAAAGTTGGACTATCTAGAACTATTTTGACGCCTGAAGTAGATTCACGTTGGATAACGGACGCAACAGCAAATGAGACTATGAATTCAGGATGGAGGAAATCCAGGGAACACAATTAAGATGCTCAAAAGAAGGAAGAGTTTATCAAAGCAAAGGTGGAAAGAGGAACGGGTTCAATGTTGTTGCATGATATGGCAATATTCAAGGAGATAGTCTTCAGTAAAGCCATAGGAAACTGCAGAGACGAGAGTAGTGGACTTCCAAGAGACTAAATATAATGTAATGAGGAATAAGGTATTAGAGATCATGATACACACACACCCTTAAACACGCACAAACACAAACACACACACACACACACACATACACACGACTCGTGGCGCAGTGGTTAGAGTTCTCGCCTGCCACTACGGCGTTCCGGGATCAAATCCCGCCCAGGATTTAAAAAGATTCAGTATCACTGCGCTATGAGTCGTTACTCCAACTTTCGTGGGCGGGGAATTGAGTGTGTGCGTGTAAGGTCAAAGCCTTACCCATGGATCGGTCATATATGAGCTCTGAGCTCTCTTCTGGGAGGAAAATAGCTGTCGATCACAAATGCAACATATGATCTAAGACCTTGGTGAATCACACACATTACATATATATATATATATATATATATATATATATATATATATATATTATATATATATATATGCATGTATGTATAAACATACACACACATATATATATATATATATATATATATATATACATATATGTATACATTTTTTTTTCTTTCTTTTGCGTAGGCTTGCAAATTCAGCGCTGATCAATTTCTTCATCAGTTTCCAACTTACATACACACACACGCACACACAGACACACACACACGCACACACACACACACACACACATACACACACACACACACACATACACACACACACACACACACCCACAAACACCGGACCACCGTATTGGCAGCCCGAAACTCTACCACTGCGCCACGAGTCGTGCGTGCGTATGCGTGTGTGTGTGTGTGTGTGTGTGTGTGTGTGTGTGTGTGTGTGTGTGTGTGTGTGTGTGTGCATGACACTCCTTACAACTAATATCCCTTTCAGATTCTAGTGTACCCTAACTCCAAACGTCTTATTTCTCTCCTTCCACTTTTATCTTACATTTCTTAAATTACCCTCCATCCTTTTCACGGATCATTTCCCATTTAAGATCACCTCGTGCTCTTTTCTCAAAAAATCAACTCCATCCTTAACATTCCTACCCCGAAACCCTTTCTTTCCCATTCCCGAAGACTTCTGAGACTTCTGAGACTTCTTGTCGATGGGCGGTCGGAAACGCTTAGGTTCCATCCATCTTGAACCAGATGGTCTTCAGGAGCGAACGAGACGACTTCGCTTCTTCGATCTCGCGAAGAAGGAAGGCTATTGAATTGCTACGCTCCAAGAAGACTGGACCCACGTCCCTTTGGAGGCCCAAAGAACCTCCAGAGGCGACTTCGAGCTCGAAAGCCAACTCGGGGAAAGTTTTTCAATTAGTCATGTATCACATGAATCAAATCGGATAAAAAGAAAAGAAATAGGTGCTTTCTTCCCTCGAATTGCAGTTTGTTTTTTGAATGGTGAGCTGCTGTAGGAAACGATATTTCCTCGTTATAACTTGTATGTGTTATGTTATGTCA
>NC_134786.1:3219544-3224544 GCF_046742065.1 Oratosquilla oratoria
GTCTTGTGTAATAGAAGCATCAACAAAAGACTGGTTTCTCTAATCTATATCAGTCTCCCAAGAATCAAATGTACACAAAAAACTAATAGTTATTCGTTTATAAGTGAGCTAATATTCAAACACATCATTCACTTACCATTTGTCTATACTGCAACAGCATCTCATAAACGTTGGTGTACAGTATGATTACATATTGTATCTATAACCACCTTCCTCTTGTATGTTAGAACTCAAAGTCACTAACACTTGCTATGATATATATGTGAACAAGGACATTTTTTATCAGATATTCTAGTTTTGTTTTCGATTCACCACTTATTATTTGTTATTTGTATTAAATATGAAAGCGTGATAATGCTTATTTATGTCACAATTTACGAATGAATTTCACAATAAAACACATGCACGTTCACTGGTACAACAACAAAACTAGTTCGTTAATAGCGGCATGGCCTCTATTTCAAATCCACCCAATCACTGACCTGTTAGGTGTAATTTCCTGACTTCTAATGGGCTTATACGATTCACTCGCTTAATACATGAAATGTCCAGCTGATTATGAAACTCTGTTGCTTAGAGAAGTAATATTAAACACAAGACACTATGGGACATTTTGTTAATAATAATAAAAAGAAAAACACCGTGGCTTAGATATATATGTTTCATTTTTTTTTATCATTTTTATCAATCTTTTCACCAATATAGATATGATACAAGTAAAAGATTCTGGATTCTTTGACACTATCTCTCTCTCTCTCCCTCTCCCTCTCTCTCTCTCTCTCTCTCTCTCTCTCTCTCTCTCTCTCTCTCTCTCTCTCTCTCTCTCTCTCTCTCTCTCTCTCTCCTCTCTCTCTCTCTCTCCTCTCTCTCTCTCTCTCTCTCTCTCTCTCTCTCTCTCTCTCTCTCTCTCTCTCTCTCTCTCTCTCTCTCTCTCTCTCTCTCTCTCTCTCTCTCTCTCTCTCTCTCTCTCTCTCTCTCTCTCTCTCTCTCTCTCTCTCTCTCTCTCTCTCTTCCTCTCTCTCTCTCTCTATCTCTCTATCTCTCTCTCTCTCTCTCTCTCTCTCCCTTTTTTTTACTACGACCAGGATGGATTGAATACATCTGCCAAGGCTTTAATTGTACCAGGGGGAAGATGTTGCTTGTGATTGGTTGATGTATTGTCCGGTCACTTTATGTGTGACTTTTTCTTTCTCTCTTAATGGCTTTTTCTTTATATTTCCAAGAGAAAGATAGACTAGCTCCTATATCTATTTTTATCCTGAGCATCTTTTCTAGTTATCAATCTCTCTTCTGTTGTTGTAGGTCTTAAGCTTGTTTTGGTGAAATACTTGTTTATGATCTTGAAATGTTATTTTGGTGTTGGTGTTTTGTCTGATGTTTTCCCAACTGCCTCATAAGTGGGGTTAAATATTAACTTATTTTCTATTGCTATTATCCTCATAATCAATATTACCATTATTATCACCTATCTATTCACTTATTTGTTTACCAATTCGTTTATTTATCTACTTGTTTATTCTTTTGTAAATTCATTTATTTATGTATTTATTTATCTATTAATTATCTTATTTATTTATCTATTCCTTCGTTATTATTTATCGTAATCGGGCCATCACTGGGGGGGGGGGGTAAAATGGGCTATATAGAAGTTATTCACTTTTTTAATTGAAATTGGTTTTAAAATATTTCTCTTTTGCCCTGAATAAATACCTACCTCCATTTTACCAGAACTTTAATTACCAGTTATAACATAATTTTCAATAAATTAATAACTTTTAAATGGCCTATTTACCCCCAGTAATGGCTCGATTACCCCATCCTACGGTATTTATCTTACTCTACCCCACATCTGTTTCGTTTCCTTACCCAAGGTTCTGGCATATCTATCCTGGTTTTTATTTACAAATGGGCATGCATTACTCAGTACAGAAGGACATCCTGCCCACGTCTGTTCCCCATGAGCTTTATGTCATCACAATGATAAATAAAAAGTACCAAAATGACAATTGATAGCACGTCCCACCATTAAGCTTATTAGGACCACCACTGCCAACTATCAACTCACCGTGTAATGGGAGCAACAATGGTGTAATTTAGCGGGAGCAACCGGTTGTCACAATAACGAATGAGGATAAAAGCGCAATGACAAAGCCAGCCAAACAAAAGATGCAATTCGTAGACAAGAAAGATACATTCCTTGAGGGTGATTTTTTTTTTTTTTTTTTTTTTTTTGTAAGGAGGAATGATGGGAAGAAGCAGCCATACAAGCTGACTACTCGCTCCTAAAAAAAAAAAAAAAAATAAAAAAAAAAAAAAAAAAAAAAAAAAAAAAAAAAAAAAAAAAAAAAAAAAAAAAAAAAAAAAAAAAAATCTATCTGACTATATGTACGGTTTTTCTTCGTCTGTCTCCCTATATATATATATATATATATATATATATATATATATATATATATATATATATATATATATATATATGCCGGTCTGGCAATCTGTCTATATTTCTCATCTTTCCTTCCCTCTCTCCGTCTCATCTTCCATCTCTCTCTCTCTCTCTCTCTCTCTCTCTCTCTCTCTCTCTCTCTCTCTCTCTCTCTCTCTCTCTCTCTCTCTCTCTCTCTCTCTCTCTCTCTCTCTCTCTCTTCGCCCCTTCTGATTTTGCCTTTTCCTCCCCATATCTTTTGTCATCTCTTCCTCTCTCCTCTCTTCCACTGTCTCTCTCCCTATCTTCCTCTTTCTTACATCTCTCTCTCATCTCTCTCTCTTTCGCTCTCACACATTCTTCCATCATACCTTTCCCTTTTTTCTATTCCTTCTTAAAAAATGCTGACAGGCATGGGATGTCGACGCTGAGGCATCAACAAACCTCATCTAATATTATTTCCTTTATGAAATATTCACAACATGTATTGGATTTTTTTTCGCGAGAGCTTTAAGTTTGCGGTTGATGCAAGATTTCAAGCTGCGCGAAGATGACTGTGTATCTTCAAACGAGAAAAGGCTTATGTCTTAGATAAGAAGATCGTTACGAGATGATATGTGACATGCTAACGTTACATGTTATGTTATGTGATATACGTGATACGGTACGTGACAATGATGCGTTGTACGTTACATGTTACGTGTACCGTTACACGTTAAAGATGTACGTCACGTTATGTGATATATTACGTGGAAGGTTACGTGATAATGCTACCTGATACGTTACGTGATAACGTTACGTTATACTTTACATGATAACGTTACGTTATACTTTACATGATAATGTTACGTTATACTTTACATGATAACGTTACATGGTAAGGTTACGTGTAACGTTACGTGATATATAACGTGATCATGCTACGTAATCATGCTATGTGATACGTTACGTGGTCTGTAATATGGTAATGTTGTGTGATACGTTACGTAGTACGTTACATTACCACGTTACGTGATAACGTTCCGTGATTATAATAATGCTACGTCATGATCCAACACACTTCTCTAAACTTTTACAATTAATCATTCATTCCTGAAGATAATATTTTCATATTTCATTCTGGCTATTGGAAGATGATTTTACTAATCCAAGAGTAAGATTCGGGAGAAAATAGAATTCGATATAATTGCCCTCCCCTACAACATCAACTTTCGATAACGAACTCGCTTAATGTGCGGTAGTGCCATCAAGTATAAAAAGCGTTAGTTATTTGCGACGAAGTGTCATTAGTCTTCTGTAGATATTTTGTTATATATATACATATATATATATATATATATATATATATATACAAATATACAGTATATACATATATATATATATACATATATATATATATGCATGTGTATCTGTGCGTGTGTTTGTGTGTGCGTGCGTGTGTGTGCGTGTGTGTGTCTGTGTGTGTGTGCATATGCGTGTGTGTGTGTGTATGTATGTGTGTGTGTGTGTATGTATTTGGGCTGGTCATTTTCCGGAAGTTATTTTTTATTTATATATTTATTTATATATTTATTTATATATTTATTTATTTATTTATTTATTTATTTATTTATTTATTTATTTATTTATTTATTTATTTATTTATTTTATTTATTTATCTATTTATTTATCTATTTATTTATTTATTTATTTATTCATGCTAAATAATTCCAGGACAAGATTTTGATGTTCTCAGTGCTGTCGGAGTCAATAAAATATGAAATGAAGTAAGAATAAGATAGAATAAATCAAATATAAGTAAAAGAATAATTGAAAAAATAAGTAGATAACAAATAAACAGATAAATTAATTAAGCAAATAAACATATACTTAAGTAAATTGATTAGTAGATGAATGAATAAGTAAATACATGTATATAGATAAACAATTAGATAAATAGATAAATAGATAAATAAGTATGCATATATATATATATATATATATATATAGTTAAGTATATATGTATATATATATATGTACATATATCTATATATACATATATATATATATACATATGTATACATATATATATACATACACACACACACACACACACACACATATATATATATATGTATATACATAAATATATACATATATATATATATATATATATATATATATATATGTGTGTGTGTGTGTGTGTGTGTGTGTGTGTGTGTGTGTGTGTGTGTGTGTGTGTGTGTGTGTGTGTGTGTGTGTGTGTGTGTGTGTGTGTGTGTGTGTGTGTGTGTGTGTGTGTGTGTGTGTGTGTGTGTGTGTGTCTGTGTGTAAATATACACACACATATATATATATATATATATATATATATATATGTATATATATACCTATATATATATGTATATAGTTATATATATATATATATATATATATATATATATATATATATATATATATATATATCTATATTAATTCAGTCATTCATCAATTAATAAATCAATCAATGAATAGATAAACAAATGATTAAGTAAGCAAATAAGTAAATAAATATATAAATAGAAATAAATAAATAGATAAATAAATGAATGAATAAACA
>NC_134786.1:3277044-3279544 GCF_046742065.1 Oratosquilla oratoria
TGATTAAGGCTAGTTAAACCTATGTTAGTCAACTTTTTTTTTTTTTTTTTTTTACGGGAGTCAACGCGCAATCCTTTCTTTCTTTTCTTCTTTCCTTTTTTTATTTATTTATTTATTTATTTTTGCTAACGCCAGATGATTTCATTGATTTCAGAGGAGGTCTCCGTACTGATGAGGTTAACAGCTGTTAATTAACTCATTCATTACGTTGACGCTTCACTAGAAATTAAATCTACCCAAAGGCTCACGGTTCTTGTCTGTTGAGATCACTGAGTCCAATTAGGTGGTACACTCGTGAATATGTACAGCTGGCAAGATTTCCAAGTGGTCCACCTGTTTACATGGGCAATAGATCCCTTCCCGGACATACTGACAGTTTCTGTCTCTGTCTCTCAGTCTCTCTGTCTCTCTGTCTAGCTGTCTCTCTATCCGTCTTCCTGTCTCTCTGTCTCTCTGTCTCTATGTCTCTCTGTCTCTATGTCTCTCTGTCTCTATGTCTCTCTGTCTCTTTGTCTCTCTGTCTCTCTGTCTCTCTGTCTCTCTATCTCTCTGTCTCTTTGTCTCTCTGTCTCTCCGCCTGTCTCTCTCTCCTTATTTCCCTCTCTCCTAGATCCAAACAAATTGCCTTCCCTCCCCCATCCTTCCCTTATAGGACAAGTACCCGTGCAATCACGGAACAGGATATGGAATTGATTTTGAAGATTAACAGTAGAATCTATTCGATTCACACTTGTATACCAATACACTCATGCTGTTGCCGCGTCATACATAGTCCAGGACAGCGTTTCTCAACCAGGGTTCCCCGGAACCCTGAGGTTCCGCAAAAGGTCCCTAAGGGTTCCTTAAGAACACATGAGATAAGCTAATGCACTTTTGATTTTTTATCTAATTTCATATACGTAATATAATCAAACACGCACGACATATTCTTGGGTATTGTACTAATATAATATAGACATCATCCTATCTAACCTATTATTACGATGAAAATAGAATGAGAAAGATATGGTATAAGTGTTTTTTTTTTTTTTTTTTTTTTTTTGTAGTGGTGAGAAGGAGCCTACCCCAGAAGCCGCGTACTTGCGGCCGAAGCCGTCACATTTGTCCTATGCGCTTAGACTCTTGGGGGCATCTAATAACAGTCACTGTAGAGGAATTGGAGAGGAATGTGGGACTCGAACCCACAACCAAACAAGTGCATGACAAGCACGCTTACAATTACGCCAACAGTACAGTACAACAACATTACAGTGCAACAGTACAATAGTACTACAGTACAACAGTACAGTACACAACATAGTGCAGGAGGTGATCTACAGTACTACAGTGCAGTACTACAGTACAGTACTACAGTACTACAACAGTACTACAACAGTACTACTACAGTACTACAACAGTACTACAACAGTACTACAGTAATACAACAGTACTACAGTACAACAGTACAGTACACAACATAGTACAGGAGGTGGTTTAGGTGGAAATTTTGTTAAGATCATTGCGTACATTTGCACAGCAGTTTCGAAAATAAATTAATAGACAAATGAACAAAGAAAGCAATTAATAAATAAAATGATAAATAAATAGATAGATAAATAAATAGGTAAACAAATAGATAAATAATTAAGTATATAAACAAGTAAATATATAAGCTAAGAAACTAATAGATTAATTAATAGATAGGTAAATAAGCGAATAGATTAGTGAATAGATAAAAATAAGTAAATACATAAACAAATAAATGAATGAATAAACGAATAAACAAATAAATGAATAAGTAAACAAATAGATAATTAAGTTAATAAACAAGCAATAAATAGATAAATAAGTAAATAAACAGATAGATAAAAGTAATAATAAATTGATAAATAAATAGATAAATAAATAAATAGACAAATAAATAAAGAGATAAATAAATAGATAGATAAATAAAAAATGAATAAATAAGTAAACAAATAGATAAATAAATAGATAAATAAATGAATAAATAAATAAACAAATAAATAAATGAATAAATAAATATGTAAATAGACAAACAAATAAACAAATAAACAAATAAACAAATAAAAGAACACAGAATACACATTCCTTTACCATACAGCCACCTGTGTTTCAGTGAAGAAGAGAAAATGGGCTTTGTAGACGTAACGGCACTTCACAATAAGAAGAAATACACAGAGAGAACTTTCAAGTTCAAGACACGAATATTCCAAGAACATAGACAAAGCTCCACAAAAGACAGACGCTACTGACTCGATGAAAACCCAAGAAACACAAAGGAACACAAAGGAAGAACAAACAACAGCAGGCCTACTAGCCCTAACGAGGTTGTTTGTGTTTACTATACTATTAAGCTACAGTTAAGAAAATACGGCAACTAGGCGATAGAAGATGAACTAGCACTACTGCTACCACTATCCTACCCAATTGCAAGAAAAAGAACCCAAACCTCCAACTTCAAGTCTCGGTGGAGTCGAGGTGGAGTCGAGGTGGAACAGCT
>NC_134786.1:3284544-3289544 GCF_046742065.1 Oratosquilla oratoria
GCACCAAGAGGAAGAGGAGGAGAAGAGGAAGAGAGAAAGAAAGAGGAAAATAAGAAGGTGGAGGGAGATGAAAAGAGGAGGAGGAGGAGGGGAAGAAAGAGAAAGAGGAGGAATATGAGAAGGATGAGGACGAGGACGAGGAGGGGGAAAAGAGGAGGAGAGGGGAAGATAGGTAGTAGTAGCAGGAAGAAGAAGAGGAGGAGGAGGAGGAGGAGGAGGGGAAGAAAGAGAAAGAGGAGGAAGATGAGAAGGATGAGGACGAGGACGAGGAGGGGGAAAGAGGAGGAGAGGGGAAGATAGGTAGTAGTTGTAGGAACAAGAGGAGGAGGAGGAGGAGGAGGAGGTGGAGCAAGAAGACGAGGAAGAGGATGGTGTGGAGGACGAGGATGCCAGAAGTGAAACGGTTTAAGAGAAGTCAGATAAAACATAAAAAAAGTGAGTCAGAAAATACAAAGGTCGAGAAACGAGGATTTCCTTAGGCATGACTGAATACGCAAATATTGTGAAACTGATGTAGGAGGAGGAGGAGGAAGAGGAGGAGGAGGAAGGAGGAGGAGAAGGAGGAGGAAGGAGAAGAGGAGGAGAAGGAGGAATAGGAAGATGAGAGGAGGAAATGGAGTAAGAGAAAGAGGAGGAGGAGGAGGAGAAGGAGGAGGAGGAGGAGGAGGAGGAGGAGGAGGAGGAGGAGGAGGAGGAGGAGGAGGAGGAGGAGGAGGAGGAGGAGGAGGAGGAGAATTTTGGTATATTGAAGGAAGAGTGACTGTTGTTCAGTGAGAACACAGCTTTACCTACCAGTCGCATCTTGGGAAAGTTTCTCCACGTTATTGAACCTGGTTATTGATATAACTGTGATTTGAATATCTTGACACGTTGTTGATTCAGAAGCTAGGACGCTGCACAAACGACTTCGTAACAGAAGACTGAAGACGCAGCAGTGACGAAACTGGCCATGAAGATGTTTAGACAGTATCAACAGTTCCATTACTGACGTTCAAGAACCCGTGTTTGTCATAGGATGTGGTGATCACACCCCTGTCCATACAGTAAACTGTTAGGATTGTGAAATCACCTTCAACAATCCTATGTAAAGCACGGTGGCATTTCTTAATTGTCTATTGCCAATAGGACGACTCGTTGAGGGATCTACTTGTACTTTTGTCCCTTTATAGAAATGCAGAAAACGCCTTATCTATTTCCTCATTACTTTCACCTTGATAATGCTGATAGAGTAGTGATGTCCCACAAAGGTTTAGGAGATGCATATGAACTAGTTTTTGACAAAAACCGTTATTCACACACAAACACACACACACATACACACACACACATACACACACACACACACACACACACACACACACACACACACACACACACACACACACACACACACTCACACACACACACACACACACACACACACACACACACACACACACACACACACACACACACACACACACACACACACACACACACCTCGTGGAGCTGTGGTTAGAGTTCTCGCCTGCCACTACGGAGGTTCGGGTTCGACTCCCGGCCAGGGCTGAAATAATTTCAGTATCGTTACGCCGCGGGGTGTTACTCCAACTCTCGTGGGTGAGTTGGGGCGTGTGTGTGTGCGTATAAGGTCCCAGTGTTACCCATAGATCGGTCATACGAGCTGTGAGGTCTCATCCGGGAGGTTAATAACTGTCGATTACGAGTCCAGCAGGTGATCCAAGACCATGGTGAATCGCTCATACGCGCACGGGGAAAAAATTGAGGTTATACACTGGAGGAATGACATGAAGGAATGTCAATTGCTTTATTATCTTCCCCGGTGTCGTAGGTGACAGAATTGGACAACAAGATCTCTCGGAAACCAACACATACCATCAGCAATTGAGCATTCGCGACCTTTGGCTGTTTCGTTTCTTTGCTCACGTGGCTAAGAATCGGAACACAACGACTCTGGGCCTGCTAGAACCCTTAATCCCCTCTGGGAGTGTCCTGTGATGGTGCTCCGAGGTAGAAAGAGTTCAGCGAGGTAGGTTTAAGAGATTTGGTAGGAAGGTAAAGTGAGGGGAAGGGAAGGGAAGGGGAGAGGAGGGGAAGGGAAGGGGAGGAGAGGGAGGAGGTGGAAGGGGAGGAGGTGGTGGAAAGGGAGGAGAAGGAGGAGGTGGAAGGGGAGGAGTGGGGAGGGAAGGAGATGGGAGGGGAGCGAAGGGGAGGTAGGAGATGGGAGGGGAGAGGAGGGGAAGGGAAGGGGAGGGAGGAGGTGGAAAGGGAGAAGAAGGAGGAAGTGGAAGGGGAGGAGGTGGGAGAGGGAAGGAGATGGGAGGGGAGCGAAGGGGAGGTAGGAGATGGGAGGGGAGAGGAGGGGAAGGGAAGGAGAGGGGGAGGTGGTGGAAGGGGAGGAGAAGGAGGAAGTGGAAGAGGAGGACGGGGGAGGGAAGGAGATGGGAGGGGAGAGGAGAGAAAGAAAGGGAAGAGGAGGGAAGGGTGAAAATGGATTATCTTAATCCTATTTTATCATATTCTATTCTTCAGACTCTTAAGTGACTGGACAAATAGATCTTTTATAGAAATATATTTTAATTGGATTCTATTGTAATCTATATTCTCATGCTTCAATTCTATAAATAATATGAAAGTAAGATAAGCAAAGGATCTATGTAATTCTCTAGTACTACAATATTTTAATCTAGCTTAATACCATAATACTAAATTTGTATCAGAACCACGTCAGAATCTTCTCCCTAGAAACCTCCACCAAAACCTCTTTCTCCAACACTTTTTCGTTCTCTTCTCTCCCTCCGAAACGGATGAATATCTGACACTTTTATGACACGTTAGGAACGACCACTTAAACGACACCTGTTTCTGCTGTATTATACAAAACGGTCTTGATCGATTCAACAGATTTCGCTGAGCGCCTTGCTTGTCCTATCTGACACCACCTCTCACCCTTTCCGACACACTCCACGTGACACCAACTACTCATGTGACACGGTCTGGCACTCTCCAGCATGTGGGATACCTCTCTCCTCCCTCCTCCACTTCAGACAGTCCCCACAGTCGCCTCCTAAGCCAACACAGCCCCCAGAGAAGCCTCGTCTCAATCCGGCACTCCGCACGCCAGAACCACTTGACAAGAAACAAAACAAGTGGGTGTTGGTGTGGTCTCACACAAACGGTTCTCTGAAGGTTTAGCAACAGTGCAATCATCTTTAGTCCACTGGCTTTCGACGTGTGGTCTATAAACCCCTAAAAGATCACAGAATTTCCTTAACGACACAAAAACTAGTGTGAATTAGTATGAAAGACAACAATTCAGTGTTGAAATTGTCTCCTCTAGGAGTGTAAAGAACAGCAACTAATAACTATGGGACATGAGATAGAGAACCACTAATCTATATACTACAATCACACACCCAACTACTGTTCATTTAAACTTGGCAACGACTAATTAGCGACCACATACTGGACTACCTGTTTTATGAAATAATGTAACATCGTTCAAATAGACATAATCATGATGAAAATTATAGAACATAATGAAAAACTAGTCCTGTGAAATCTGGTATTGATGAAGATGCTAGTTGAGTAGTGCTTTCTGCATTCTGGTGAAGTACAATATATATATATATATATATATATATATATATATATACGAGTATATATATATATATATATATATATACATACATATATATATATATATATGTATATATATATATATGTATATAATATATATATATATATATATACATATATATGTATATATATATATATATATATGTATATCATATATATATATATATATATATATTATATATATATATATATATATATATATATATATATATAGTGGTGAAAAAAATTAAAACGAAAGTGAGGACGATGTGATTGTGTAGAGAGACAGGGCAGTCACTGAATCAGCTTTGTGTGAGTCCATTGTCGAAACGCCCTTTACAAAGAAAACAAGACAAACCTTGGACTGAACTCACCGTCGACCGCCCAACACGTCCCACATATTCTATAAATCCTCTATTATGTCATGTAATGTGAGCATTACATCCTCTTCCCCCCTCAATTTACTGTGCAGGAGGCGAGGGGAGCTTGAAATACTGCTGAGTTGTACAGATACAGAAAGAAGAAGAAGGAAGTAAAAAGAGAGAGAGAGAGAGAGAGAGAGAGAGAGAGAGAGAAAGTCCCAAGTCCAAAGCTATTATGCTATCACTCAGTTTGGGAACAATTACCTCGAAGAATAGTCATTATGATTATGCACAGCTTGAGACTCGGGTCAGTACCTTTCGTGCCGGGTGGTACTGTACCCTGTATTCTGTCTGCCGCCAGACGATTTCATTCAACCCTGAGACACTCCCTTAGAGCAAAGGGTCTATTGTCCCCTCTCATACCTGATGGTCCTTCCCTCTGTGCTCAGCCTGCCGTCATATGATTTTATTAATTTTCGTGGCACCCTTTAGTAGTAAAGTAACTCATGGATTTATATTTTTTATTAAGCAAAAATTGAAAAGTATTATCACATGACACTAAGACCTCAGAACGTCAACACACTAAATAAGGCCTTTCTTTTGACGTAATCACAGACGATTTTGACGAACCTTTTGTTTTTCATGAAAATTGCGATGTAAAACACACTTTGAACAACCAAAGCTATGGAGGGCTACCTATTTGTCCTGTCCATTGCACCTGCCATACCACAAAAAAAAAAAAAAAAAAAAAAAAAAAAAACATATCTAATGATATAAACAAATGAAAAAATGTATAGAAAAATGAAATAGATCTATCTACATAACAAGATATTTTCCCCCTTATAAGAGAGGTAGCCACGCCCGCACCCACTCCCACCCATTCCACTCCCATCCACCTCTCTCCCCCCCCTCATCTCAGCTCCTCGTGGATGACGGGTCATCCCTGTATCCTGCCCACTGCCCAGGGTCAGAAGCAATGCAGCAAGACACAGCACATCCACGGCAAGGTTGCCTCACTTA
>NC_134786.1:3304544-3307044 GCF_046742065.1 Oratosquilla oratoria
TCAAAATCTCCCCTTGACAAACACACCATCGAAAGTTGAAGGAAAATTTCTTAGTCTAATATGGACCTCATACTAACGTTGTAGAAGGTTCTAGAATTTAATGTTAGATTTTCGAAATGATAAATTCATAGACACGTCACCATCAAGATGATTTGGGCTCATCGTGTCCATCTGCGCTCTACAGAATTTAAAAAAAAAAAAAAAAAAAAAAAAAATCGACACATTTAGCGCATAATGTCAGTGGGAAGATTACCAATCAGAGAGCCTCATTCTCACAGAAGTGGACTTCGATGCGAGTAATGCCAGTGACAACTTTCGAGCCATTTTTCTGTCTTATTCTTTTTATTTCAAATTGTTTGGTTAAAATTTAAAATATTTTGGTAACATCATTCCATTTAACCATAACATATATATATATATATATATATATATATATATATGTATATATGTATACATATTTATATATATATATGTATATATGTATACATATATGTGTGTATGTATATCTATATGTATATATGTACAGTATATAATATATAAATATGTATATATATATATATATATATATATATATATATATATATATATTACAGTATTTCACAAATGACACGTGAATATAATTTGCAGAAAAAAGCACTGGTAAATAAGAAATGTAGTCCGAACGTTTTCGTCTATTTAAGACATCATCAAGGGAATACAGTAAAGGAGATACAGACAGTATATATGCAGAAATATTTTAGGGAACACGGAAAGATATGACACACAAGCCTGAGAAAAATACCAACAGTACTCAGGTCATAGATGGACCAAATGTTCGGGCAGGAAAACATGAAACAATTTTCTTTGAAATAAAATTATCCAGCCTGTACGTACCCAAGCTTAGATTGATGTTTTGATCGAAAGTTTGTTTTATATGGCTAGATTCAATTATATTCCTTTCAGTAAAAGAATTACAAGAGGTTATTTTATTAGCATTTTTCCAGTTAATTATATGATCTTGGTCCCTCACATGAACGAAAATACCACTTGATATTTGACCACTTCTCACATTGTATTTATGTTGGTTTATTCTTGTTTGTAAATCTTTGCTAGTTTGTCCGATGTAAAATTTTTGGCACTGCAGACAAGGACTGGTGTATACGCAACCTTCAATGCTATGTGGAGAATTTTTAATCAGTATATTTTTAATAGTGCTATTGTTCTTAAAGACTACATTGATATTGAATTCCTTAAGTATTTTGGGTAGTCTTGCCATGCTCGCATGAAAAGGAAGCACTAGGAGATTCTTATGACAAAAATTATAGTATGTTTTCATAGCCATAGTGTGAGAATTGTCTACCAAATGCTTTAGATATTTTAAGTCTGATGCAATACTGTATATCTTGCTCAACTCATTATCTAGAAATTCAGGGCTGCAAATTCTGTACGCTCTGTATTTTTTCTAAAAACATCATACTTAAAATACTAATAATTTATCTTACGTTCATTGTTACTCTGATCACAGTGAAAAAACTACTAAGAGAAATATTCAGGGAGCACGTGTTCTGTTTTATACATATGTAAATATGTATATATATATGTATATATATATATGCATATATATACAATATATATGTAGATATATGCAGAAGAAATCACTTGAACGCGTGATACTAGTATGCAGACAAACCACTGGGAAAATGAAAGAGATGAGACCGAGCGCTTTCGTCTATTCAGACATTTTCAAGGTATAGATACATAAAAGAGACAAGTATATATACTCAGAAGGTTAAGGTGGATCTCTCCCAGTGCCATATTGGCTCAAGTGTCCGGACATTTGGTTTACAATTTTTGTTATGATAAATTCATCCAATTTGTATAATCCTTGACTTAAATCTAAATTATTAACAAATGTATTCTTGATCAGACTGGATTCTATGATGTTTCTATTCAAATAAGAATTACTTTTGACAATTACTTTAGCTTCATTCCAATTGATACAATGGTTAAAATCCCTAAGATGGACAAATAACGCGTTGGACGTTTGACCACTTCTAACGCTATATTTGTGTTGCTTTATTCTAACATTTAATTCCTTTCCAGTCTGACCAATATAGCATTTGTTGCAATCTTTACATGGAATTTTATATACACAGCCTTCCTTATTTTCAGGGGAATTTTTAATCAAAAGACTTTTGACTGTGTTGGAGTTCCTAAAAGCCAATATGGCACTGGGAGAGATCCAACTTAACCTTCTGAGTATATATACTTGTCTCTTTTATGTATCTATACCTTGAAAATGTCTGAATAGACGAAAGCGCTCGGTCTCATCTCTTTCATTTTCCCAGTGGTTTGTCTGCATATATATATATATATATATATATATATATATATAATATATATATATACATATATATATATATATATATATATATATATACATTCTGTGAAAAACGACAGCAAAAGAATTATTAACTTTTGCTGTCGTTTTTAACAGAATATGCCTTAGAGAGAATCTCCT
>NC_134786.1:3320935-3323435 GCF_046742065.1 Oratosquilla oratoria
TACCAAATGAATAGAATAAATAAGTAAATGCATATAGTTAAATAGTAAACAACCAGGTAAATAGTAAATAATATTAAATTTACATATAACTAATAAAAATGAGAATCAAGCAAATAATAATAAACGGACAAATGGTAACAAAACAAATAAACAAATAATATAAGATAAATGCTAGTCATTACAGAATCTTGCTTAGGTGTTTATCTAAATGATTCCTAAAACTTCGAAATGAACTACATTGCACTGCAGGAAGTTTATTCCATTCATTAACTACACTGTTGGCGAAGTTGTTTCTGTTCGAGACCATTATTTCTTGTCGGATTCTCACTCAGTATGAAGTTTTTGTCACTTTATAATTCGAGACTCATCTCTGTCAAAGCGAAATGCTGATGCAACTTTTACTATTTCTGTATTCTACTACTTTCCTTAAAAATTCCTTCTGCCTTTTCTATAACTTCATCTCTTTAGTGCAATATTGCTGACAAAGATAGAAGCGCTGGTTATTGCTGAAAAAGATCAGCACATTTTCCAGAGACTCTCTCTTGCTCGTATTATTACTCTCTTTTGCATGCTCTCTTACATTCCTCTCTAATTGCCCTCTGTACACGCACGGTTTATATACAGATTAATAATACATATCCCATAAATACGCGTTCTTTAAGTTTACTCTCTCAAAATACAACAAATATAATACAAAGGATTACAAAGGATTACAAAGGAGGAGCATTTCGACAGAAAACTTTTTGCTGCATAACTAGGTCGATGCAAAAAAAAAAAAACATAATAATGAGAAATAAATAAATATACAAATAAAAATTATAATATGAATAATAATAAATAAAACAAACAATTAACAAACATGTAAATAGCAAATAAAGATAAATTGACCGATAAATAATAATAAATGAAAATCAAGCAAATAATAATAAACCAACAGACAAATAATAACAAACAAACAAACAAATAATATAGAATAAATGGCAGGCATTACAGTATCTTTCTTACGTGTTTGTCTAAAAGAATCTTAAAGCTTCGAGCTGAACAAACATCTGAAAGCTACCATCGGTGTAATAGCTACAAATGTCCACAAATGAACTGACAACTCTGTGTGGGAATTATTCTCCCTTTCACACTAGGCAACTAGTGACCGTCACTAGTTACCTACCATTATTTTAAGTTGAGCCTTTCACACAACGTCACTGCGGTTGCCCGGTTGCCCAACAGGCTATGGCTGTTGCCCGCTCCGGTAACAAGTGACCGTCACTAGCAGTTGCCGTCACCGACCGTCTCTTTTTCTTAACCAGCAAAGCCAACAGAAGCACCTCCTCCATTGATGCCATTCTTTCGACTAATGAGATGATGAGAAAGGATTCCACAACTCGGTGACAGTCACTGGTTGCTTGCAGTTGCCCGAGACTTTCACATTAGGCAACTAGTGACCTTCACTAGTGACGGTCACTAGTTGCCTAGTGTGAAAGGGGTCTCCCTTTAATGATTCCTTCCCCGTCCTTCAATAAGGAGACAAGATATTTTGTTCCATGATCTTCGTTCGTTCCTAAGTGGTTTTGGGATTAAAATTACATAAGACATGAATACGAGAGTATTACATACTAATCTGATCCAGACTTTCTCATTACAACTTGCCGAGTCCAGAACAGACGAAGTCCATTACATGACTACAATAAACGTTCAGAAAACGTTGACTCATCGCTTTGAACCTTTTGACCCTTGGACTGAAACACATCAAACAAAAATCTATCCTTTATCCACACCAATGCCTACGGATTAATCCAAACTAATCCAAATGGATTCGGCACCCACGCGGGCGTTAGTACGAGTCAGAAGAGGGCGTGAGCACGGGCGTGAGGGTGTGTAGGGGTGTGTGGGAATATTCTTTAAACAGGGGTGGTAGAGTATGCGTCCTGAGGACCAAGTACTTTGAGAGATTGTTTCCATTTCTTTTTTTATTTAATTTAATCTAATTTAGTTTAATTTGATTTAATCTAATTTGATTGAATTAAATTAAATTAAATCTAAATTAATTTTGTTTAATTTTATTTTATTTAATATAATCTATTTTATTTAACTAATTCAATTTAATTTTATTTAATTTTATTTGATTTTTTTATCCTATTTTTATTCATTTTATTTTATTTTAATCTATCTTAATTTGTTTTATCTTATTAATTGCGGGGCTGATACCCTCTAGGACCTCAACCTTCTCGGTGGTCTGGAACTGTTCATACATGAACACAGGAAACGGTGTCCACGCTACAGCCACATCACTAACGATACCCGGAGGAAACTGACGATCACATACAAAGTGATAACCAATTCACCTCAGATCCTGAGGTGAACAGTGTTCGGGGGCCATTGCTCAGAGTGGATGCCTTTCTTAACCTCTGCGCCGCGGCGAGGGTTCGAACAGTCACGACGGGTCCCCGACCGTCAGCTGAGGCTAGCCTCAACCCTCCAGCTTAAGTCCACCTCGACACCCAAA
>NC_134786.1:3325935-3328435 GCF_046742065.1 Oratosquilla oratoria
CCCTCTCTACCATTTTCGCTATTATTCTTCCTCCTCCTCCTCCTCCTTCTCCTCCTCCTCCTCCTCCTCCTTCTTCTTCTTCTTCTTCTTCTTCTTCTTCTTCTTCTTCTTCTTCTTCTTCTTCTTCTTCAAATCTTTTCTTCTTCTCCTCCTCCTCTTCCTCCTTCTTTTTCTTCTTCCTCTTCTTTTTCTTCTTCTTCTTCTTCTACTTCTTCTTCTCATTCTTTTTCTTCTTCATATTCTTCTTTTTTCTACGTCTTCTTCTCCTTCTTCATATTCTTCTTCTTCTTCTTCTTCTTCTTTTCTTTCTTATTATCTTTCTTCTTTTCTTCTTTTTCTTCATCTCCTTTTCTTCTTTTTTATTTTCTCTCTTCCTATTTTGTTACTTTTCAATCCTTTCTCCTCGTCATCCCCCCATTCCTCTCTTCTTATCTTTCTACTCTTTCTTTATCTTCTGCTTTCTATCTTTCCCTTTTATGGGATAACTCCCCCCTCCTCACTCTCTTCTTACACTCCCCATTTCCCCCTAGACTCCCTCATCCACTCCAACGTCGCCAAGCAACTCCAGACTAAATGATAAGGAGTTGGCTAAGGAGAGGCAAGCCGACATTAACTCCCCTTCTACATACTCCTAACACTCCCCTTCCCTTCCCCTTCCTCATCTATTCCTCCTTCTTCCCTTCCTCCCTCCCCATCCTCCTCCCCTTCCCCGTTCACATCTCTTTCTTCGTCTTCCCTTCCTCCCTCCCCATCCTCCTTCTTTTCCCCGTCATAATCTCTTCCTCCTTCTCCTCTTTCCTCCCTCCCCATCCTCCTCCTCTCCCCATCCCATCTCTTCCTCCTTCTCCGCTTCCTCCTCCTCTTCCCCATCCTCATCTCTTCCTCCTTCTCCCCTTCCTCCCTCCCCATCTACCTTGTCTTCCCCTTTCCCATCTCTTCCTCCTTCTCCCCTTCCTCCCTCCCCATCCTCCTCCCATTCCCTTTTTCCATCTCTTCCTCCTTCTCCCCTTCCTCCCTCCCCATCCTCCTCCCATTCCCTTTTTCCATCTCTTCCTCCTTCTCCCCTTCCTTCCTCCCCATCCTCCTCCTTTTCCCCGTCATAATCTCTTCCTCCTTCTCCTCTTTCCTCCCTCCCCATTCTCCTCCTCTACCCCCTGTCCAACTCTTTCTCCATCTCCCCTTCCTCCCTCCCTATCCTCCTCTTCTTCCTCGTTCCCATCTCTTCCTCCTTCTCCCCTTCCTCTCTTCCTATCCTTCTCCTCTTCCCCATCCCATCTCTTCCTCCTTTTCCCCTTCCTCCCTCCTCCTCCTCCTCCTCTTCCCCATCCCATCTCTTCCTCCTTCTCCCCTTCCTCCCTTCCTATCCTCCTCCTCTTCCCCATCCCATCTCTTCCTCCTTCTCCCCTCCCTCCCTCCTCCTCCTCCTCCTCCTCCTCCTCCTCCTCCCCGTGCCCATCTCTTCCCCCTTCCCCTTCCTCCCTCCCCATCCTCCTCCCTTTCAGGTATCCTTACCTCCCAACTTAAGACGTAAAAATGATACTCCTCCACTTTCACTCCACATCCCTCCATCCTCCACTCCTTAGCTTTGTCCTACGCCAGTCACTCTTGATCATTTACAAAGCCCTTAAGGCAACCCGTAGCGCTTAAGGAATTTATTCTGGCTAACGACAAACAATTTCATAAAGATGAAAGCGACCTTTGGATTAGGCAACCATCCTAGAATATATATATATATAGACATGTATATATACATATATATACTATATGTATATAACTATATATATATATAGACATATATGCATATATATATTATATATATAATATATTATATATATATATATATATATATATATATATATATATAAATGAATAAATAAAAGATAGAATAAAATAAACGAATGCCAGCCCCCCGGGGTTGCGTCTCCAATGTAAAGTGTGTTTTGGGTTTTGAGGAGATTTGGGAAGATGATTCTATCTGATGTCTGTCATACAGGATCGTTTCTTGGCATCATTATTTGATGATAATTTCTCAACTCAGTCTTAAAGAGGGAATTAATTACTTGAAAAACCTTATTTAAGCAATACCAAACGATTTTTTTTTTATATGTTTACTTTTCTATATATTTATCTATTACTAATCGATTATTGTGTTTTTCAGTTAATTTATTCATTTACAATGTTTATCTTATTTGAGTTATTTTATGCTTTAATCTTGTTTCTTTGTATCTATTTATTTAATTACAATTACTAAAATAATCATTATTATAACTATCAGAATTGTTATCATTATTATTATTTACTTGTTTATTCTTATTCATATTTATCCATCCATTCATATATAATATATATATATATATATATATATATACCTTTGTTCAGTTATTCATTTATTTATTTGTGTTTATATGTATCTGCCTATTATTTCATTTTATTCTATTTATTTACATATTTGTTAATTGTATATATATATAAATATATATATATATATATATATATACAT
>NC_134786.1:3335935-3340935 GCF_046742065.1 Oratosquilla oratoria
ACACACACACACACACACACACACACACACACACACACACACACACACACACACACACACACCTACCCACATCCACCCATACACACACGCATGCGCAGACGCATACTCAACCAAATACGATTAGGTCCTCTTGCGTGAGAAGAACCCATTTTATTGCTTTCATGCAGAACATTTGTAAAAAGGCTTCTTAAGGAAAAATTAAATAAATGAATAATGGCAATAAATAAAAATAAATGTGCTAGTCAAAACAAGAATATACTAATTTCCATCAGTGTAATTATTGGTTATTTATTTCTCTATATACTGTATCTATCTTATTTGTATGTTTATTCATATATCTTTTTCAGTGGGAACATCGTCCAAACAAACAAACATGTGATATTTTTTTCAACACATGTAGGAGATCACATTCGCCATAATATTTTGCTTGCTCGTATAACATCTCGTTCTACCCTTGACCTAAATGAAATATTCCTACTCCAGTAAATATTATATATATACATATATATATACATATATATATATATATATATATATATACACATATATATATATATATTTATATATATATATACACATATATATACATATATATATATATATATATATGTGTGTGTGTGTGTGTGTGTGTGTGTGTGTGTGTGTGTGTGTGTGTGTGTGTGTGTGTGTGTGTGTGTGTGTGTGTGTGTGTGTGTGTGTGTGTGTGTGTGCGTGTGTGTGTGTGTGTGTGTGTGTGTGTGTACGTGTGTATGTGTGTGTGCGTGTGTGTGTGTGTGTGTTATTTTCCTTTACATTTTCTTCCTCTTCCTCATTCGCCATGTCCATATCCTTTAACCACTTTTCTCTGCTCCCATTTTCTCCGTCCTTACCACTTCCTTTTCCTTTTCCATTTTTACCACGTCCCTCACAAAGGATTACAAAGGCGGAGTATGCCGACAGAAGACCTTTTGGTCTGTAACTAAGTCGGATGCGAAAAAGATTATAATAATGATAAAAAATATCATAATTATATAAATGATAATGAATAAAATAAATAACTGCATAGGCATAGTGAAGTAATAAACAAACATATTAATAGTAAATAATAGAAAATAATAGATAAATAATAATAAATGAAAATCAAGCAAATAATAAACAAACACATTAATAGTAAATAATAATAAATTGACAGATAAATAATAATAAATTAAAATCAAGCAAACAATAAACAAACAGGTTGATAGTAGATAACAATAAATTGACAAATAAATAACAATAAATAAAAATCAAGCAAATAATAAACAAAAATACCATTTCCCTCCCTCTGTTCCTAATTACCTCCCTCGCCTTCATCGTCTCCTCTTTGTCCACTTATACTTTCACTCTTTATTTACAAATGTACCTGTCACCTCATACAAGACTCACCTATCGTGTGATGGGATTCACACTTCTCTATTCTTCAGAGATCTTCTCGAGTCACGTACCAGGGTAGACGCAATCACTGCAAAAACATGACCAGTAAGCTAATTGAGGAAAAAGACAGCAGGAAATAAACAAGATGGACGACCCCGAGACGCAGAGAGATGGAAGTCACACATTGTTCCGTCGATACAGGAGGAAATGCCGCATGCAAAGATAACAATGTCTGGCGATAGCCACGATAAAAGAGAGAAAGAAAGAAAGACAGAAAGAAAGCAGTTGGGGTTATTTACAAGTGAGTTTTATTTTCACATTCAGGATCCAGAAAGATAGTGACAGCCAATAGGACTCGTGCATTTCCCGATCAAGCTTCTGTTCTCGGTCTAGGGATCGAATGCCAGTCCATGGGGCTGCACCACCACGTTCAGGCACCCCCGGTTGTTACAAGTCATTTATTACCATCTATATATGTGAAATGTATTAGTTTGTGGTGTCTTTATATGTGAAAGAAGGCTGTGATGATCAGAGCTAGGCGCGTTACCATCGGACATTTATTGCGTTACCAAAAAATTTGGGGTGCATTTCCGTCAATGCGTTACCTATTTTAATTTTCTTAGAACGGCCCGTGGTACTACGTATGTATATATGTATATACACATACGCAGTATGTATACGCATATTTTTCGGTAACGCACTACCTGTACGGCGGTAACGCGCCCAGCTATGGTAATGAACGTATGACACGATGAGCTTGGACTGTTATGGCAAGTAAGAGTTACTGCTTCGAATCAAAGAGGAGTGCAGGATTCGAACCCATAATTGAGCGAGTGTTAGAGCAGCACGCTTCCGTTCACGCCACCAACGCATGATAGGAACTGGAAATCATTGACAAGCATGGAAAGGTTTCCAGGGAGCAGTTATGTTTCCAGAGACTGAGTGAGTTCCCCTTCCGTGTGGTGCAATTCTTTATAGGCTTCGTTCTGGTCAAATACGGGTGATTTTGTTCAACCGAGGACTGGATCCTGTGCTGAGAGGGTTGAAAATTCTAATGATTGATATCTTATAAGCATTTATATGAGAAGGGTGTTGTGTTATTGATGAAATTGAAGTTATCATACATGGGATATCTAAAATTAGGGCACTGAGAATAAGGAGGAAGAATAAGGAGTAAAAAAGAAGAGGAAGAGGAGGAAAAATAAGGAGGAAGAAAGAAGAGAAAGAGGAGGAGGAAGATGAGGAGGAACAGGAGGAGAGAGGAGGAAGAGGGGGAGGAAAAGGAGGAGGAAGACGAATAGGAAGAGGAAGAGGAAGAGGAGGAGGAAGAGGATAAAGAGGAGGAAGAAGAAGAATAAGAAAAAAAAAAGAGAGAGGAACATAAAGAGGATGAAGAAGAATGGCAGAAGATGACCGAAAATATATTTACTTTTAGATCTATTTCAAGTTTATGAGGAATTCCTACCCTTCTTCTATCTTCCTCAACTGAGTTTTATTCTGTCTATCTTAGGCGATTTTTTATGTAATCCAAGGTGAGCCTCCGGTTCTGTTAGGGTTAAAAAAATCGTGATTATTTCCTCCTTTGTCTTTTTCATCTTCAGAAAACTTTATTCAGCTGAGGGAAGAGCCTTGATAGAGTAGTGCATGATCACGTAAAACCAAACCTTTCTTCTTATGAAGGTGTCTATCATCAGGTGATCAATTTCTGAGCATGTAAATGACTTTTCTCTTTTATTTTTTATTTTCTTAGGCATCATAAGAGTCGGGTTTTTATTTTCTTAAAGCAGATTTGAAAGCCGAAGAAGAATTCTGATTATTAGTAGGTTAGACAATATTAGTTTGTTTGCTTTCATAAACTAATTCAGGCTATGTTTTCATAAGATGTAGTGTTTCATTCTTACGACTCGTTGGTAAATATTACCTTTTTACAGAATTGGTCAGACCTTTGCTGAATTCATTGAAATATTTGGACTGAGCCTCACAAGCCGAAGAATAGGTCTGGAAGTAAACCGAATAGACCAAGGTTACTTGAAGGTCTTGTATTTGATTTCCAGCTTCAAGAACGGATTTCAAGGACGATTTGTCAAGTCCAACTCAATCATTAACTTTTGGTTTATATACCTTTATACTGAGATCGTAATGTATGGTGTCCAGAGGATATTTGGTTCTAATCTTGAAAAAATATTCTTAATTTTTCTTGTTCTTCAGAGCTTTACATCGCGATTTGAGCCACTTCCATAGCTTGTGGCATCCCCGAAAGCAGAAGCACCGGGGCTTGTTGTCGGAGACCTCTCCAGTCTCATAGGTTCCGCGATGTGTCTCGCCTCTTTCGACTCGATTTCCGGCCTCAGTGCCCTCGCGCACTGGGAAGGGCCGGAAGATGCCTGTGGCCAGACAAGCGGCCAGGTGAGGCCGCAGGTCCTGTACCACGTAACGTTGGCCCTTGGGATTGAGGGCGAAGGTAAGTGCCACGCTGTTGGCAAGCGACAGAGGGCCGCAGCTGTGGCTGTCTTCTTGTTGAAAGACATGAACCCTCCTGAGGGCGCCACGACCCTGGTACAGGTTTTGGACAATTCCTTCCACGTTCTTCGAAACGGGGCCGTTGAGAGAGTCGTACAGGGCCATGTCGAAGGACCCTGGGGTTTCATGGAGGTTTGAGAGGACCACCCAGTGGCTCCCACCTATTCCAGACCCGCTCTCAATGTCTGCTGCCTCGGTGTTGACCACCTGGAGGAACCTCGTATTTTCCGTTTCCAGGGGTTCCCAGAAAGCAGCTGCGCAGCACGAGCTGGCAGGACGCAGCTCGGGGAACTGGCGAGTGAGTTGAGCCATGGCCGCGTCGATGACCTAGTCTTCCAGCCAGGCACGGCCCAACACCTGGAGGAGGTCGCTGTAGGTCAAGCGAGGCCGACCGATGCTCGGGTCGTCTTCCAGCCAGGTCTCACTCGGTCGGCTCCGGCAATCCTCGAGCCTCAGTTCCTAATTTTTCCCGAGGCTGAAGTCCTTCCAAAGCTCCAGGAATCTTGAGAAATTTCTGTTGATGTCCTCTTCCATTTAAACGATGATCCACAAAGTAGCTATTCGAAGTTCGAGTGCTCATTCTTTTGATTCGTTCTTTCGACGCCTCTTAGATAAGAAAAAAAAAATCGCGAAAAATTTAGTGACTGTTGTTTTTGTTACACAAAATGGGCCACAAGAAGACTTTGGGAAAAATTTTACCTGAGCAAATATATATGCACTTATATATATATATATATATATATATATATATATATATATGTATATATATAAATATATATATATTTATTTATATATATATATATGTGTGTATATACAAACATGTATATATATATATATATACATATATATATATATATATATATGTGTGTGTGTGTGTGTGTGTGTGTGTGTGTGTGTGTGTATACATATATATATACGTTCATTATAAAAATAAGAAATTAAAACACACTCAAATAGTCTAGCTTCCATGATATATATATTCTATGTACAAAAGTATTCTTCTACATTGTAAGGGATGTAGCCTCTTTTATCCAAAAATGTACGATATATTCGTATTAAATGTTCCGTTTAGCTAGGGTGATTCCAGT
>NC_134786.1:3365935-3373435 GCF_046742065.1 Oratosquilla oratoria
AGAGATCATGAGGAGTAAGAGCAATAGTAAAATAAAAAAAGAATAGAACAGCTTGATTTACAAAATACCATGTAAAAGCTGTCCCATTAGTTATTTCGGAGAAACCAGCAGAGGGATAAAAAAAAAAAACGTATCTATGAACACAAAAGTGACGTCAGAGCTCACAGAACTCTCAAATTTGTTAGTGGTCTACCTTGACAACTTTGGCCACCTACCAGATTGGGAAAGAACAAAGGTGCTACATAAAGGTCTAACAAAACAGAGAAGAAAAGTAATTGAGGCAGCCTATATCAATTTACATCCATGTAGCAAGCACCGTGATGGATTTGTAAAATTGGCGAGAGTAACGGGTAGCTTGCTTCGTCGTGATGCCGAACGGAGGTGCATGAGGAGCGAAGACGAACGGGGAGGAACGCGGTAAGCTGTGAATATATAAGCTCTCAATGATTTGTTTGTGTGCACTCTGAGTAAGTGCTTTCAGGACGAAACGTTAGCAATAAAAGCTCCAACGGTTCCTGATGTTTACCTCACCACCCTTCCACTCATTCTGTCTTACGCACTTCATCATATATATATATATATATATATATATGTATATATATATATATATATATATATATATATATATATATACATATATGTATATATACAAATATATGTATAATATATATATAATATATATACATATATATATATGTATATATATATATATATACATATATACATATATATAAACAAAAGTAGTATATATATATATCTAATATATATATGTGTGTATATATGTATATATATATATATATTTATTTATATATATGTACATATATTCATATACATATATATATATGTATATATATATATGTATATATATATATATATGTATATATATACATATATATAGTTATATATATATATATATATAGATATATATATATATATATATATATATATATATATACATATATATATGCAAAATAACCACAGGACAAAGAAAACTTGTAGACAGTAAGTACTTTCGTATATTACATCTTCAGACTAAATGACAGTTGGGTTTAAATATAAGTATCAGGGGGGAAGGGGGGAGACAATACAATGTGAGGAGGGGGGATGACCTTAACCCTATCGACCTGACCAACGCATAAGGGTCAATCTGGCGGAAATATCTCGGTGACCATTTGTGTTATCAATTTATAACATTTATAATGATCATGGCTTAAGTTTATATTTTTGTCAAACGTCCATGATATTAAGCAAGATTCTATTATATTTCTTTCTTGCAGGCCTTTTCCTTTAGCTAAAATTGTTGTCTAAGACCAATCAATATGATGGTTGTATAATGCTTTATGTTGGAATAACGCATTGTTTTCCTGGGCAGATCTCATACTATATTTATACAACCATCATATTGATTGGTCTAAAGTCTTAATATCAGGCACGTTTGACAAAAATATAAACTTAAAAGCTATGGTCATTTTAAATGTGATAAATTGATAACCCAAATGTGTGTGTGTGTGTGTGTGTGTGTGTGTGTGTGTGTGTGTGTGTGTGTGTGTGTGTGTGTGTGTGTGTGTGTGTGTGTGTGTGTGTGTTTATGTGTGTGTGTGTGTGTGTGTGTGTGCTTATGTGTGTGTGTGTGTGTGTGTGTGTGTGTTTATGTGTGTGTATGAGTGTGTATGCGTATGTGTCTGTGTGTATATGTGTGTATATTTGTGTGCGTGTGTATCATATAGGTCTAATAAACGCATGTAGATATCTGATATGACTACGAAAGCAGAAAATCATAAGAGACGTAGACAAAAATTTATAAAGAAATAGTGATATACACATTTATAGACAAAAGTTCCATGTTATATCTGAGTGTGGATCACTTTTAGCAACATGAGGACTCATATATAGATTTAACATCAAAACTACACTCTCCTATCATCGCAAGGGAATTGGCTCTCACATATATTATTGTTATGAATCATTATTGTTGTCATTGTTAGTTTTTTAATTACCTATTTATTTCTAAAAGACCTTCACAATAGCACTTGAATTGTGTTGGTTATGGATTAGTTTGTATTTTCGTTGTCGTCGTCGTGGTCGTGGTCGTGGTCGTGGTGGTCGTGGTCGTGGTGGTCGTGGTGGTGGTCGTGGTGGTGGTGGTGGTCGTGGTCGTGGTCGTGGTGGTGGTGGTCGTGGTCGTGGTCGTCGTCGTGGTCGTCGTCGTCGTCGTCGTCGTCGTGGTCGTCGTCGTCGTCGTCGTGATCGTCGTCGTCATCGTCATAGTCATCGTCATCGTCATCGTCATCGTCATCGTCATCGCTGTCATCGTCGTCATCGCCGTCATCGTCATCGCCATCGCCATCACCATCGTCATCGTTATCGTTATCGTCATTGTCGTCGTCGTCCTCGTCGTCGTCATCATCATCATCATCATCATCATCATCATCATCATCATCATCATCATCATCATCATCATCATCATCATCATCATCATCATCATCATCATCATCATCATCATCATCATCATCATCATCATCAATTGAGCGAGTGTGAGAACAGCACGCTTACGTTCACGCCACCAACGCAAGATAGGAACTGGAAATCATTGACAAGCATGGAAAGGTTTCCAGGGAGCAGTCATATTTCCCCTTCCTTGTGATGAGACTCTTTACAGGCTTCGTTCTGGTCAAATACGGGTGATTTTGTTCAACCGAGGACTGGGTCCCGTGCTAAGAGGGTTGAAAGTTCTAATAATTGATATCTTATAAGCATTTATATAAGAAGGGTGTTGTGTTATTGATGAAATTGAAGTTATCATACATGGGATATCTAAAATTAGGGCATTGAGAATAAGGAGGAAGAATAAGGAGGAAAAAAGAAGAGGAAGAGGAGGAAGAATAATGAGGAAGAAAGAAGAGGAAGAGCATGAGGAAGATGAGGAGGAACAGGAGGAGAGAGGAGGAAGAGGGGGAGGAAGACGAATAGGAAGATGAAGAGGAGAAGGAAGACGAATAGGAAGAGGAAGAGGAGGAGGAAGAGGATAAAGAGGAAGAAGAAGAAGAAGAATAAAAAAAGAGAGAGAGGAACATAAAGAGGATGAAGAAGAATGGCAGAAGATGACCGAAAATATATTTACTTTTAGATCTATTTCAAGTTTATGAGGAATTCCTACCCTTCTTCTATCTTCCTCAACTGAGTTTTATTCTGTCTATCTTAGGCGATTTTTATGTAATCCAAGGTGAGCCTCCGGTTCTATGAGGGTTAAAAGAATCGTGATTATTTCCTCCTTTGTCTTTTTCATCTTCAGAAAACTTTATTCAGCTGAGGGAAGAGCTTTGATAGTATGATATGATTAAGTGCATGATCACGTAAAACCAAACTTTTCTTCTTATGAAGGTGTCTATCATCAGATGACCAATTTCTGAGCATGTAAATGACTTTTCTCTTTCATTTTTTGTTTTCTTAGGCATCATATGAGGCGGGTTGGTATTTTCTTAGAGCAGATTTGAAAGCCAAAGAAGAATTCTGATTTTTAATAGGTAAGACAATATTAGTTTGTTTGCTTTCATAAACTAATTCAGGTTGTGTTTTCTTTAGATGCAGTGTTTCATTTCTACGACTCGTTGGTATATATTCCTTTTTACAGAATTGACCAGACCTTTGCTGAATTCATTGAAATATTTGGACTGAGCCTCACAAGGCGAAGAATAGGTCTGGAAGTAAACCGAATAGACCAAGATTACTTGAAGGTCTTGTATTTGATTTCCAGCTTCAAGAACGGATTTCAGGGACGATTTGTCAAGTCCAGCTCAATCATTAACTTCTGGTTTATATCCCTTTATACTGAGTTCGTAATGTATGGTGTCCAGAGGTTATTTGGCTCTAATCTTGAAAAAATATTCTCAATTTTTCTTGTTCTTCAGAGCTTTACATCGCGATTTGAGCCACTTCCATAGCTTGTGGCATCCCCGAAAGCAGAAGCACCGGGGCTTGTTTTCGGAGACTTCTCCAGTCTCATAGGTTCCGCGATGTGTCTCGCCTCTTTCGACTCGATTTTCGGCCTCAGTGCCCTCGCGCACTGGGAAGGGCCGGAAGATGCCTGTGGCCAGACAAGCGGCCAGGTGAGGCCGCAGGTCCTGTACCACGTAACGTTGGCCCTTGGGATTGAGGGCGAAGGTAAGTGCCACGCTGTTGGCAAGCGACAGAGGGCCGCAGCTGTGGCTGTCTTCTTGTTGAAAGACATGAACCCTCCTGAGGGCGCCACGACCCTGGTACAGGTTTTGGACAATTCCTTCCACGTTCTTCGAAACGGGGCCGTTGAGAGAGTCGTACAGGGCCATGTCGAAGGACCCTGGGGTTTCATGTAGGTTTGAGAGGACCACCCAGTGGCTCCCACCTATTCCAGACCCGCTCTCAATGTCTGCTGCCTCCGTGTTGACCACCTGGAGGAACCTCGTATTTTCCGTTTCCAGGGGTTCCCAGAAGGCAGCTGCGCAGCACGAGCTGGCAGGACGCAGCTCGGGGAACTGGCGAGTGAGTTGAGCCATGGCCGCGTCGATGACCTAGTCTTCCAGCCAGGCACGGCCCAACACCTGGAGGAGGTCGCTGTAGGTCAGGCGAGGCCGACCGATGGTCGGGTCGTCTTCCAGCCAGGTCTCACTCGGTCGGCTCCGGCAATCCTCGAGGCTCAGTTCCTAATTTTTCCCGAGGCTGAAGTCCTTCCAAAGCTCCACGAATCTTGAGAAATTTCTGTTGATGTCCTCTTCCATGTAAACGATGATCCACAAAGTAGCTATTCGAAGTTCGAGTGCTCATTCTTTTGATTCGTTCTTTCGACGCCTCTTAGATAAGAAAAAAAAAAATCGCGAAAAATTTAGTGACTGTTGTTTTTGTTACACAAAACGGGCCACAAGAAGACTTTGGGAAAAATTTAACCTGAGCAAATATACATGCACTTATATATATATATATATATATATATATATATATATGTATATATATATACATATATATATGTATATATATATATATATATATGTGTGTGTATATGTATGTATATATATATATATATACATATATATATATATATATATATATGTGTGTGTGTGTGTGTGTGTGTGTGTGTGTGTGTGTGTGTGTGTGTGTGTGTGTGTGTGTGTGTGTGTGTGTGTGTGCTGTTGTTGCTGTTATTATTACTATTATGGTCATTCTTATTGTTAGTTATTATTATATTTTATATGGTTTTAAATTTAAGTAATTAAAACACACTCAAATAGTCTAGCTTCCATGATTTATTTATTCTATGTACAAAAGTATTGTACATTATAAGGGATGTAACCTCTTTTATCCAAAAATTTACGATATACTCGTATTAAATGTTCCGTTTGGCTAGGGTGATTCCAGTATGTGTATACACACATATGAATATATATACATACATATATATATATATATATATATATATATATATGTGTGTGCATATATTATATATATATATATATATGTGTGTGTGTGTCTGTGTGTGTTGTTTTGTTGTTGTTGTTATTATTATTATTATTATGGTCATTATTATCGTTAGTTATTATTATATTTTATAAAATTATTTAAAAAATGTCATTATTATTATCACCATCATTATTTCTATTATTATTATTATTATTATTATTATTATTATTATTATTATTATTATTATTATTATTATTATTATTATTATTATTATTATTATTATTATTATTATTATTATTACTATTGTTATTATTATTATTACTATTGTTATTATTATTATTACTATTGTTATTATTATTATTACTATTGTTATTATTATCATTATCATTATTATTATTATTATTATTATTATTATTATTATTATTATTATTATTATTATTATTATTATTATTATTATTATTATTATTATTATTATTATTATTACTCTATTTTTTCCTGGTATCACTGTTACAATTACTATTAATATTTTCATTGTTATTATTAGTGTTGTCATCATATTCACCACTTGTTAAACTTTATCATTATTATTACATTTGCCACAATGAATATGTAATGTTCACGTCTGTCACCAACTATGGTAACACTTGGAGGTAGTGAGGTCCACCTCATGTATAAAATGCCCACAGCCTGTTTATACACCATTCCTCTGAAAAAGCATACCTCCGAAATTAGTCAGGAATAGACTCAAGACCAAGACTCCTGTGTTTCCTGATATTAAGCAAGATTCTATTATATTTCTTCCTTGCAGGCTTTTTCCTTTAGCTAAAATTGTTGCCTTGGTCCAATCAATATGATGGTTGTATAATGCTTTATGTTGGAATAACGCATTGTTTTCCTGGGCATATCTCATACTATACTTATACAACCATCATATTGATTGGTCTAAGACTCTAAGGTAATATCAGGCATGTTTGACAAAAATATAAACTTAAGCTATGGTCATCTTAAATGTGATAAATTGATAACCCAAATGGTCACCGATATCTTTCCGCCAGATTGACCCTTATGTGTTGGTCAGGTCGATAGGGGTAAGGTCATCCCCCCTCCTCACATTGTATTGTCTCCCCCCTTCCCCTCTATGGTTGCCACCTGATACTTATATTCAAACCCAACTCTGTATCTCTATCATTTAGTCTGAAGATCTAATATACGAAAGTTCTTACTGTCTACAAGTTTCCTTTCTACTGTGGTTATTTTGCATTTTTGTATCACGGTCATTTGATTGCTAGCATATATATATATAATATATATATATAATATATAATATATATATATATATATATATATATTATATATATATATATACATACATATAAACATGAATATATATATAGACATATATATATACATATATACATATATATAAATATATATATATGTATATATATATATATATATATATGCATAATATATTCATATGTATATATACATATATATATGTATATATACATTTATATATATATATATATATGTATATATATAAATATACATTTATATATATATATATATATATGTATATATATAAATATACATTTATATATATATATTGGGATGCGTACATCAATTTGGGTCAAATGAAGGAAGTGTAGATGATCTTGAGATCTTCAGGCTGTGCCCCTAATGAACTCAGTCGACGCAGTATATACAGCTTGTAGGAGGCTGCCCTGACTGTGTTGGCGGTGTTCTCCTTCCAGGTGAACTTGTTGTCGAAGGTAATCCCCAGCAGCTTAGTAGACTGGACCACCTATAGGGTTGGCAATCAATTGTCAGCAGGGGAGGGGGGATAACGTCGTTGGAGGTGTGGAAATGTATTACCACAGTTTTCTTGTGATTGACGGAGACTTTGTTGTACACTGTCCATGTGTTTAGTTTGTCCAGTGTCTCCTGCAGTGGGTCGTAGTACAGGTCAGTGTGGGAGACAGTGCTCCCCACCGTGCAGTCATCAACATATATCCACCTGTGCGGTGTATCTCCCAGGCCATCGTTGATGAGGTACCCCACAGGAGAGAT
>NC_134786.1:3380935-3388435 GCF_046742065.1 Oratosquilla oratoria
GGTAAGCTGTGAATATATAAGCTCTCAATGATTTGTTTGTGTGCACTCTGAGTAAGTGCTTTCAGGACGAAACGTTAGCAATAAAAGCTCCAACGGTTCCTGATGTTTACCTCACCACCCTTCCACTCATTCTGTCTTACGCACTTCACCATATATATATATATATATATATATATATATATATAAATATGTATATATACATATATGTATATATACATATATGTATATATACATATATATATATATATATATATATATATATATATATATATATAAACAAAAGTATATATGTATATGTAAACAAATATATATATATATATATATATGTATATATATATATATATATATATATATACATATATATACATATATATAAATACGGTATATGTATATATGTATGTATATCATATATATAATTATATATATATATATATATATATATATATATATATATATATATATATATATATATATATATATATATATGCAAAATAACCACAGGACAAAGAAAACTTGTAGACAGTAAGTACTTTCGTATATTACATCTTCAGACTAAATGACAGTTGGGTTTAAATATAAGTATCAGGGGGGAAGGGGGGAGACAATACAATGTGAGGAGGGGGGATGACCTTAACCCTATCAACGCATAAGGGTCAATCTGGCGGAAATATCTCGGTGACCATTTGGGTTATCAATTTATAACATTTATAATGATCATGGCTTAAGTTTATATTTTTGTCAAACGTCCATGATATTAAGCAAGATTCTATTATATTTCTTCCTTGCAGGCTTTTTCCTTTAGCTAAAATTGTTGCCTTGGTCCAATCAATATGATGGTTGTATAATGCTTTATGTTGGAATAACGCATTGTTTTCCTGGGCATATCTCATACCATATTTATGCAACCATCATATTGATTGGTCTAAGGTCTTAATATCAGGCACGTTTGACAAAAATATAAACTTAAGTTATGGTCATTTTAAATGTGATAAATTGATAACCCAAATGTGTGTGTGTGTGTGTGTGTGTGTGTGTGTGTGTGTGTGTGTGTGTGTGTGTGTGTGTGTGTGTGTGTGTGTGTGTGTGTGTGTGTGTGTGTGTGTGTGTGTGCTTATGTGTGTGTGTGTGTGTGTGTGTGTGTGTTTATGTGTGTGTATGAGTGTGTATGCGTATGTGTCTGTGTGTATATGTGTGTATATTTGTGTGCGTGTGTATCATATAGGTCTAATAAACGCATGTAGATATCTGATATGACTACGAAAGCAGAAAATCATAAGAGACGTAGACAAAAATTTATAAAGAAATAGTGATATGCACATTTATAGACAAAAGTTCCATTTTATATCTGAGTGTGGATCACTTTTAGCAACATGAGGACTCATATATAAATTTAACATCAAAACTACATTCTCCTATCATCGCAAGGGAATTGGCTCTCACATATATTATTGTTGTGAATCATTATTGTTGTTATTGTTAGTGTTTTAATTACCTATTTATTTCTAAAAGACCTTCACAATAGCACTTGAATTGTGTTGGTTATGGATTAGTTTGTATTTTCGTTGTCGTGGTCGTGGTGGTCGTGGTCGTGGTCGTGGTGGTCGTGGTGGTGGTCGTGGTGGTGGTCGTGGTCGTGGTCGTCGTGGTCGTGGTCGTCGTGGTCGTAGTGGTGGTCGTGGTCTTGGTCGTCGTCGTCGTCGTCGTCATCGTCGTGGTCGTGGTCGTGGGCGTCGTCGTCGTCGTCGTGATCGTCGTCGTCATCGTCATAGTCATAGTCATCGTCATCGTCATCGTCATCGTCATCGCTGTCATCGTCGTCTTCGCCGTCATCGTCATCGCCATCGCCATCACCATCGTCATCGTTATCGTCATCGTTATCGTTATCGTTATCGTCATCGTCATCGTCATCGTCATTGTCGTCGTCGTCCTCGTCGTCATCATCATCATCATCATCATCATCATCATCAATTGAGCGAGTGTGAGAACAGCAAGCTTACGTTCACGCCACCAACGCAAGATAGGTACTGGAAATCATTGACAAGCATGGAAAGATTTCCAGGGAGCAGTCATATTTCCCCTTCCTTATGATGAGACTCTTTACAGGCTTCGTTCTGGTCAAATACGCGTGATTTTGTTCAACCGAGGACTGGGTCCCGTGCTGAGAGGGTTGAAAGTTCTAATAATTGATATCTTATAAGCATTTATATAAGAAGGGTGTTGTGTTATTGATGAAATTGAAGTTATCATACATGGGATATCTAAAATTAGGGCATTGAGAATAAGGAGGAAGAATAAGGAGGTAAAAAGAAGAGGAAGAGGAGGAAGAATAAGGAGGACGAAAGAAGAGGAAGAGCATGAGGAAGATGAGGAGGAATAGGAGGAGAGAGGAGGAAAAGGGGGAGGAAGACGAATAGGAAGATGAAGAGGAGAAGGAAGACGAATAGGAAGAGGAAGAGGAGGAGGAAGAGGATAAAGAGGAAGAAGAAGAAGAAGAATAAAAAAAAAAGAGAGAGGAACATAAAGAGAATGAAGAAGAATGGCAGAAGATGACCGAAAATATATTTACTTTTAGATCTATTTCAAGTTTATGAGGAATTCCTACCCTTCTTCTATCTTCCTCAACTGAGTTTTATTCTGTCTATCTTAGGTGATTTTTTATGTAATCCAAGGTGAGCCTCCGGTTCTGTTAGGGTTAAAAAAATCGTGATTATTTCCTCCTTTGTCTTTTTCATCTACAGAAAACTTTATTCAGCTGAGGGAAGAGCTTTGATAGAATGATATGATTAAGTGCATGATCACGTAAAACCAAACCTTTCTTCTTATGAAGGTGTCTATCATCAGATAACCATTTTCTGAGCATATAAATGACTTTTCTCTTTCATTTTTTGTTTTCTTAGGCATCATATGAGGCGGGTTGGTATTTTCTTAGAGCAGATTTGAAAACCAAAGAAGAATTCTGATTTTTAATAGGTAAGACAATATTAGTTTGTTTGCTTTCATAAACTAATTCAGGTTGTGTTTTCTTTAGATGCAGTGTTTCATTTCTACGACTCGTTGGTAAATATTACCTTTTTACAGAATTGAACAGACCTTTGCTGAATTCAGTGAAATACTCGTATTTGGACTGAGCCTCACAAGCCGAAGAATAGGTCTGGAAGTAGACCGAATAGACCAAGGTTACTTCAAGTTCTTGTATTTGATTTTCACCTTCAAGAATGGATTTCAAAGACGATTTGTCAAGTCCAGCTCAATCATTAACTTCTGGTTTATATCGTTTTATATTGAGTTCCTAATGTCTGGTGTCCAGGGGATATTTGGCTCTAATCTTGAAAAAAATATTCTTAATTTTTCTTGTTCTTAAGAGCTTTGCATCGCGATTTGAACCACTTCCATAACTTGTGGCATCCCCGAAAGCAGAAGCAACGGGGCTTGTTGTCGGAGACCTCTCCTGTCTCATAGGTTCCGCGATGTGTCGCGCCTCTTTCGACCCGATTTCCGGCCTCAGTGCCCTCGCGCACTGGGAAGGGCCGGAAGATGCCTGTGGCCAGACAAGCGGCCAGGTGAGGCCGCAGGTCCTGTACCACGTAACGTTGGCCCTTGGGATCGAGAGCGAAGGTAAGTGCCACGCTGTTGGCGATCGAGAGAGGGCCGCAGCTGTGGCTGTCTTCTTGTTGGAAGACCTGGGCCCTCCTGAGGGCTCCACGACCCTGGCACACATTTCGGACAATTCCTTCCACGTTCTTCGAAACAGGGCCGTTAAAGGAGTCGTATAGGGCCATGTCGAAAGACCCTGAGGTTTCATGGAGGTTTGAGAGCACCACCCAGTGGCTCCCGCCAATTCCAGACCCGACCTCAGGGTCTGCTGCCTCCGTGTTGATCACCTGGAGGAACCTTGTTCTTTCCGTTTCCAGGGGTTCCCAGAAGGCAGCCGCGCAGCATGAGCTGGCAGGACGCAGTTCTGGGAACTGGTGAGTGAGTTGGGTCATGGCCGCGTCGATGACCTGGTCTTCCAGCCAGGCACGGCCCAACACCTGGAGGAGGTCGCCGTAGGTCAGGCGAGGCCGACCGATGCTCGGGTCGTCCTCAATCCAGGTCTCACTCTGTTTACCTCGGTAATCCTCGAGGCTCAGTTCCTGTTTTTGGCCGGGGCTAAAGTCCTTTGAAAGCTCCAAATATCTTGAGAAGTTTCTAATGACGTCCTCTTCCATTTATTCGATGATCCCCAAAGTAGCTCTTCCAAGTTCGAGCTCTCATTCTTTTGAATCGTTCTTTCGGCGCATCTCGGATGAAGAATCAAAATAAGCCGACATTTACAAACAGTACCGCTGTTGAACTTGTTCGGTAAAAATATCTTCAAAAAGTCTTAAGCAAAGATTTCCACTGTGCTAACACAAGTATACTGTAACATACAGGGTGCTCCAGCACTTTCGTCCCATAATAAAACAAATAAGTGTATTTAAATTTATTTATTTATTTATTTACCTTTTTATTTATTCATTTTATTTATTCAGGTAAGTGACCAACTCACTAAGTCCTCGCCATTAAAAGATCAATTCAGCTGAAACATGGCTGTTATATCCAACCTGAAGAAACCCCCATTCCCCAGTTCATGAAATAACTCTTCATCTTCAAGCAAATCATGGACTGCTTAGCCATCAACATCTACTGAAAGACATTGCATTCTTATTGACAATTTCGAGCCGAAGATGTGGATTCGAGATCAACAGCTATTTCCTTCCCGAATGAGATCTTAGAGGTCGTATTGTCCAAGCTATAGGTTAGTACAAGACCCGATACGCCTCATATACAGTAATGGCTTGCAGTATTAGAAGAATCGCTTCACGTGGTGAGTGGGACATGATTTAGGTCCTCCGTGAGAAAAGGAAAATTGAACAACTAAATAAAAACTTGTTAGAATGTTGTTTCTTTGTTTGGTTGTGTGTTTATGTGTGTGTGTGTGTGTGTGTGTGTGTGTGTGTGTGTGTGTGTGTGTGTGTGTGTGTGTGTGTGTGTGTGTGTGTGTGTGTGTGTGTGTGTGTGTTTGTGTGTGTGTGTGTATTTACCTAGCTTACCTGGTTGTATTTTACGGGTAGGGAAGCTATGCTCTTGGTGTGTGTGTGTGTGTGTGTGTGTGTGTGTGTGTGTGTGTGTGTGTGTGTGTGTGTGTGTGTGTGTGTGTGTGTGTGTGTGTGTGTGTGTGTATTTACATAGCTTACCTAGTTGTATTTTACGGGTAGGGAAGCTATGCTCTTGGTGTGTGTGTGTGTGTGTGTGTGTGTGTGTGTGTGTGTGTGTGTGTGTGTGTGTGTGTGTGTGTGTGTGTGTGTGTGTGTGTTTACCTAATTGTATTTTATAGTTTTTGCACTCCCTGTTACGGAAAGAGAGCTATGTTCGTAGTGTGTGTGTGTGTGTGTGTGTGTGTGTGTGTGTGTGTGTGTGTGTGTGTGTGTGTTTGTGTACGTACGTGCGTGCGTGCGTGCGTGTGTGAGTGTGTGTGTGTGTGTGTGTGTGTGTGCGCGCGTGTGTGTGTAAATACAGACCATGGAGAAAGTGGAACAGCAATGAAAAAGTTAAACATCGTCATTGTCGTCGTCGTTGTCGTGGTCATCATCATCATCATCATCGTCATCATCGTCATCATCGTCATCGTCGTCATCGTCGTCGTCATCGTCATCGTCGTCATCGTCGTCATCGTCGTCATCGTCGTCATCATCATCATCATCATCATCATCATCATCATCATCATCATCATCATCATCATCATCATCATCATCATCATCATCATCATCATCATCATCATCATTATATATTCTAACATAATTTTTTTTTCTTTGATTTTCCGTTTTTGGTGTTAGAGTTGTCTGTATTTCTGTTTCTTTTTACCCTTTCTTTTAGTATGGTGGTAAACTCTCAACTTCTCTGATCTAAGGAAACCTTTCCTCCTAAGTTGGTTACACCTTCAAGAACAAGTTACAGTGATAAAGTATGCCCAGAAGACCTTTCGGTCTATAACGACGTTAAAAAAAAAAAAAAAAAAAAAATCACCATCAAGGCCACCGTTCCCCTACACACCCTTACCCTTCTCACCCTCCGCCCCTAACGCCCCCCTCACCCCTAACAACACGTCAGTAGCGGCAAAGCAGCCCGACACTTGTTAAAACCAACCAAGGCCATAAAGCTGCTCTCAAGTAAAACCTCGTCTCGCGGCGACTCTGTGCAGACGACGGATGAACGGTCGCTGCTCTTCGGCCGAGACCCTGATACCCTGAGACCGCGTCTCCTGAAGGTCACAGCGGCCGTTCAATCAGTAGAGTCTGCCGAGACTGAAGAAATTCGTGAAAGTTGAAGATGACATGGAACAAGGCTTAAGGGGGATAATTGTATTATTTGAAAGCCAGAGAACTCTCTCCCACCACTATCACCGCCACCTACACAGAGCCGCGGTTCCGCTTAGGGAGAGGTAACCTGCCCATGAATAATGTTGACAACTGTGGCTGGAGGGCGGGAAGGGAGGAGGGGCGGGAGTAGGGGGGGATAGGGAAGGGGAGGTGAAAAAGGTGGAGGAAAGGGTGTGGAGATGGGGGATGGGAGGTGAGGAAGGGAAGGTTCGAGGACTAGGGGAGAAGGCTAAAGAGAGAGAGTGAGCGCTTAAATAATGAACAAGTAATGAAGATACTCTATTTAACTTCATCTGAACCAATTCTATGTAAAATTTTATCTGTCTTTTTTTCTTAATATATATATATATATATATATATATATATATATATATATATATATATATATATACATATATATATATATATATATATATATATATATATATATATATATATATATATATGTTTTAATATCTTCTACCTCCGCGAGTCTACGTAAACTTTTTTTCTCGATATATATACATATATATTTGTTTTAATTTCTTCTACATCCGCGAGTCTACATTGTTGCACTGCTTTGAGACGTAGAGAAGAAAAAAGTAAAGAAGAGAAAAAAAAAAGATGAGAGGCTGTGAAGGAAAGATATGAATGTAGCGGAAGAAGAAAAGAGGAGAGAAGAAGATGAGGAGTTTACACCCGGAGGCGCTGAGTATCTGCGGCCGAAGCCATCGCCTTTGCCCGGTTATGCGCTTTAGGGACTCTTTGGGTAGGTAACAGGCAATGCTGGGTGTCGTAGAGGAGTGCAGGATTCGAACTCACTGGTAAGCGAATGCGAGAACAGCACGCTTCCGGTGACGCCACCAGTAGAAACGGAAAACGGAAGGAAAACGAAATCAAAGCGAAAGGAGAGGAATTGAGAGAATTCAAGAAGTTTGATAGAAGAAGTGAAAGAGTTGATAGGTGAAAAAAAAAGAACGTTGGAAGAATGCAGTTGGACAAGAGCATGATTAATTTATTTATCAATTTTATTCTTAGTTTATTTATTTATTCACTATTTATTTTTTTAGTCTGAGGAATGGATGTCGGAGTTGAAGTAGAAAGTCTGATGAAAGAGAAGAAA
>NC_134786.1:3398435-3400935 GCF_046742065.1 Oratosquilla oratoria
TATTTTCTCTCTAGTATTATCTCTCTAGTGCTCGCTCTCTCTCTCTGTATATCTCTCTCTCTCCTTTTCTTTTCCTTCTTCTTCTCCTCCTTCTCCTTCTCCTTCTCCTTCTCCTTCTTCTTCTCCTTCTTATCCTTCTTCTTCTTTTTCTTCTTCTTCTTCTTCGTCTTATTCTTCTCCTTCTCCTTCTTCTTTTTTTTCTTCTTCTTCGTCTTGTTCTTCTCCTTCTCCTTCTTTTTCTTCTTCTTCTTCTTCGTCTTGTTCTTCTCCTTCTCCTTCTTCTTCTTCTTTTTCTTCTTCTTCGTCTTGTTCTTCTCCTTCTCCTTCTCCTCCTTCTTTGTAAATTCCTGTCTCCCAAGATCCTTCTTTCAACTTTTCTTTATCCACTCCACCATCCTCTCTCTATCTCATCATTTCTCATAACCTTTCCTTTGCGTTCTTGTTCTAACGTATCTTGTTTCCCTTCTTCCGTAGCTTTCCGAGGCAAAGATATTATATTGCCTTTTCTTCATTGCTCTCCTTTTGGTCATTTCCTCGTCTACATCGTCTGTACATCCGACACTTGCTATCGCGGCTCTATTTTCTCGTCTTTCTCACAATATGGTCTTTGAACTAAGATCTGAAAAATTAATGGTTTGATGAATAGATGAATAGATACGGTTGTTCGCTTTGGACTTTCCTATTCAACGTACAGCTCACTTGAAGTAATGGAATTCAGAAGTATCCCTTTGATTTGAAATTGATGAGTTTTCATTTTCTCTATTTACTAGGCTATGGGCCTGTTCGTGCGAGCATCACATAGTGTCTGTAGACACAAAGGAGAATACTGGTGTTCGTATTTGTCTCCTACAGACAAAGACGGATCGTTAGCCTTCGATCAAATGTCTCGCTTTTGTCTGTAGACAAACACTTGACTTATGTCTGAGACCGGTGTTTTTTTTTTGTTTGTTTTTTTTATCCATCAAGAAGTGTGGTTTAAGCTGTGCAGGATGTATGGAATGATTGGATTCAGTGACAAATAAATTTTAGAAAATAGTCTAAAATGACTATGAGCTAAAAATTTCACCATCATACTCCCACGCAATGGGAACTGAGTAGCCCATGATTGGGCAAAATCCTGTCAGTTGTGACAAGCCGTTAAATTCCTTAGGCCAAATTTGGGCCGCCTCCCAGCCTAGCCAAAGCTATTTGGAATTAAAGTGAATTGTGGTTGATAAATGTAAATCTCTTCACTGGGACCCATTCAGTGTTGTACACACACACACACATATATATATATATATATATATATATATATATATATATAAATTACACACAAGAACCCACAGTCGGAGAAAGAATAAACTTCGAATAAAGAAAAATCCTATATTTCGGCTACCAACTGTAGCGGTTTCAGGAGAAAAATAGTCGAATCAGTATTAATTGAGGAATGCCCTAACATTAATAATCTCACGCGCAGCAGTTGCCAAGTTGGTGCGGACACTACATCCTCCCCTCTCCACACCTCCTCCCTCCCCCGCCACCCCAGTTTGCCCCGCGCCTGATATGTATATATATATATACATATATATATATATACATACATATATATATATATATATACATACATATACATATATATATATATATATATATATATATATACAGTATATATGTTACATTAAAAGTGACATAATTCAGCATGTTGCATATACACCCTTATTATATATATATATATATATATATATATATATATATATATATATATATATATATATCAGGAAATTTGGTCTTGATTACATATTAATAAGTTTCCAAGGATCTTCTCCTCCAGCTTCTGTAAACAATCAAAGAGTGTCTCCTGGAGAAAGTTTCACATTACCCTACTATACTATTGTGGACAAAGTTAGTCTTACGGGTTCCTGGGAGTGCTTATAGGTGAACGTGGTCATATAAATTATTTAATTTCTCTGGTGAACTTATGTATAATTTCCCTTTCCAATATAGTATAATTCCCCACTAGATTGTTTCAATAACATATATATGTTACGTGTAGTGAATATTTTTCATAATGTATAGTGAAGATGATATATGTGAACATGACTTTAACTCATTGCTGGAGTTAATTGGTATATACTTCCGAAGTTCTCTATAAGCAGCAGAACATCCAGATTTTCTTTGCCCACAAACAACCTTTTCTCTGCTAGTTAACAGATCATAATTTATTCTAGGTTTACTTAGGCAAAGGAACGTCACTTATCATAAGTTATTCTGGGTTTACTTAGTCAAAGGAAAGCCATTTAAAGAAGGGGTTATGCAGGTAAATTATTTGTCGACCTTTGCCATTTATCTTTCACATCCTGTCCATTATCATAACTCTCTACATATGATGTACATTTACCTGCCTGACACACGTCCTTCTCAGTTTGTCTTCCCTCTCTCCCTCCCCTCCTCCTCCTCCTCCTCCTCCTCCTCCACCTCCACCTCCCCTTCCCCCTCCCCTCCCCCTCTTTCTTTTTCT
>NC_134786.1:3403435-3408435 GCF_046742065.1 Oratosquilla oratoria
CTTAAAGACGAACAACTTTTTTGCAGAATCAAAGACCTACCGATCTGAAGACTAGAGCCCTTGGAACTTGGGTCTCCAGTTTATTACTTTAACCATCAGACTACCACGACAAAGCAAGGAGTTAACTTAAAAAAAAAAAAAAAAAAAAAATGAAAAATGAAAAAATGAAGAACAAAATTGAAAAAAAAAAATAAATAAATAAATAAACAAAGAGACGAAGGAAGCTTTTGCTTGTCTATTTACCAACGTAATTACAGAGGAGCAACAAGGTCGACAAAGGCCGGAGCCAGTGAGCAATTTGGTCTTTATGAGCATTTGTGAGGTTAATTGGTAAATTTATATTGGACTGGAATAATACGCTGGATTAGCAGTACACGCCTGTAATTAGTTTGTTTCCTCTATTGCGTATGTGAAATTCGGGTGGCGTGTATTCGGAGTGGGTGACTGGGGTTGTGTATACAGTTACATAAAGGAATTTTATCTATGTACCCATTTTGTTTCATCCTATATTACACTACTCTATAGTATACTGTATCTTATAATATTATGTTATTTTATGTTATGCTATATTATGTTTTAACTCTACATTTTGTTTCATCCCATATTACACTGTATTTTATCATATTATGTTATATTATATTATGCAATATTATATTCTAACTCTATATATATCCAGAGCTTTTTCATCTTATAAGGGAGGTAGCCATATACTATATTAGATTATATATTATTTTCAATTAAATTTATTCTATTCATTTGTATATTGGATTTCAGCATATGAGATTACATTGCTTTTCCAAGAAGATAAAAAAAAAAAAAGTCTAAGCATGTTTCTCATGGATTTGCTGGTCTTCTTTAGCTTCTTGGAGACTGCCATCACTGGATAGACTCAGACTTTCAAGAACTCTACTCGTTCTCGTCTTGTGGCCCCAGTTGGGGAACTCTGTGACCTCATCCTTCTCCCCCTCTACCAGGGGCTCATGGACTCTTTAGGGGGAGGGGGGAGGGGGGGAGACCCACTGGGGGCAAAGAGTTCTCGATCTAAGTTCGAGAATGAGTTCGGGAAATATTGGAGTCGAGGAACAAGAAGTCTTCCGGAGGTTCTTGAATTCATCGAAAGGTCTTCGAACTTCCGCGACCTACTTGAGGTCGTTTAATCAGAAATCAATATTATGAAGATGAATCTGTGATTCTCAATTTTTTTGAGTTGTGTCCTATGTTGTCTGGGACCAGACAAGTGGAGCGAAATATAATATGAATTTGAATGAATTATCTATAGTATATATACAATAGGAAAAGGCACAAAATAATGGAGGACATCACAGAAGAAAATGGAATATAGGTTGGTAAGGATATAAACATTATTAAAAATATCGGTAGGTACATAAATCTCTCTCTCTATCATTCTCTCTCTCTCTCTCTCTCTCTCTCTCTCTCTCTCTCTCTCTCTCTCTCTCTCTCTCTCTTTTTGTGTCAGACTTTATTTGACTCATTGTAGTTGATTGAATTGGCGTTTTCATGAGTTGCTCTCGGATGAGGAGGATTCTTGTAAAAAAAAAAAAAGGCCCGAGATATATGTTTAGTTCCCGCGTGTCGCCAGGCAATTCTATTTGCATGAAACAAACCCTCCATTAACGATATGATTAAGAGCGTTTGTCACCATATAATGTTGTTCAGCTATGAAAGTCTTCTGACTACTATGTATGATATCTTTAAACCATGAAGCTCATTTTACTTCTGAATCATGAAAAAAAAAAAATAATAAATTCACGTTTGACGTAAGTGGAACAGGAAACACAGGAGTCTTAATTTGAGTTTATTCCTGACTAGTTTCGCAGGTATACTTTTTCAGAGGAATGCGAAACTAGTCAGGAATAAACTCAGACTAAGACTCTTGTGTTTCTTACTCCACTTACGCCAACCTGTCAGAATGTCTCAAAAATCGTGTTTATAGAAATGAAGATAAAGATAAGATAAAACTGTTAAATGATCTCTTTCGTTTGGTTTAAAGGGTTGTAGAGTTAATGTCAGTCTTCCTTAGTACCATTTCCAAAGACTTAAACAGGTTAACCTTGAAATAATTAAATAAATCGATAAACAAATATATGCCCAACATCTGATGTAGAAAATTGTCTATAAATTGTATGACAAGCTTTGCTACATACCTGAACGGCTTAATAATGTTGTCGCAAAGTCGAATTAATGTGGAAACACCATTCCTGAAATGAAAAATATGATAATGATATTAATAAATAACCTTGATGATATTAGTAAATAGTACTGATGATATGAACAGATAATGATAATAATAATGAAAAAAACAATGATAATGCAATAATAATAATGACGGTAACAACTGCAATAATATTAACAATAAAAAAAATCACAAAAAAACACAACAATAACGATAACAAGAACAACAAAAAACACAACAGTAATGACAGTGACAATTACAAGAGAAATAACAATACATTTCAAAACGAGAAAATAAGTATAATTTCCAAACAATTTGGTGTTTTTGACAAGCATCGAGTTTATCGTTTTATTTGGATCCGTGTTGACCTCCTATTAGCCAGAAACGGGCTGCTGGTCGCGTCATTTCATTATCTATGTTAATGGTAACATAATGAAAGCTATTGCAACCGGCGCAAATATTAGCATTACTCGAAATTAATATGAAACGGTGTTGGCTTAAGCTCTTCCAATGGCGTTAGAGAGAGAATGAGAGAGAAAGAGAGGGATGAAGAGAGTTAGATAGATAGATAGATAGACAGATATATATATATATATATATATATATATATACATATATATATATAGAGAGAAAGATAGACAGAGGGATAAGTAGATATATATATATATATATATATATATATATATATATATATATATATATATATATATATATATATATGCTGTTATATACATAACTCATATTCTACTACATATATATATATATATATATATATATACATATATATTATACATATATATATATATATGTAGAGAGAGAGAGAGAGAGAGAGAGAGAGAAAGCAGAAACGAGAAGTGAAGTAAAAATAAAACAGAAGAATTAAGAAAAACTGAAGTCTGCAGTGGAATGAATAAACGGTGAAAAATTAATTAAGAGAATAGATGGAGGAGAAGAAAGAAAGAGAAATAAAAAAATAAAAAATAAACATGGGCGAAGCAGGAGGGAAAGACGAGAACTAGGGAGTGGATGAGGAGGAAGAGGAGAGAAACAGGAAGAGGAAAAAGAAAGAGCAAAAAAACGACAAAAAAAGGAATAGGAGGGGAGGAGGAGGAGGATGGCAAGGGGAAAGAGGGAAACTAGGAGAAAGAAAGGAAGAAGAGGAAAGGAGAGGAGGAGGGAGAAAAGAAGGAAGATGATGACGAGGGGAAAGATAAAAAAGAAGAAAGGGAGGAGGAAGAGGAAGAGGAAGGGGGGAAGAGGATGGCAAGGAGAAAGAGGGAAACAAAGAGAAAGAGAGGAAGAAAGGAAAAAGAGAGGAAGAGGAAGAAAAGAAGGAAGAGGATGACGAGGGGAAAGAGAGAAAAAAAAAGAGAAAGGGAGGAGGAACAGGGAGGAGGAGGAGGAAGAAAAGAAGGAAAAGGATGACGGTGGAAAAGAGGAAAGTTAAAGAGGGAAGAGGAAGAGGAAGGGCTAGGAGGAGGAAAAAGAGGAGGAAGAATAGGAGGAATATTTAGGAGAGGAGGAATAGGAAGAACAGAAGAAAGAGTAGGACCAACAGGAGCAGAAGAAGGAAGGAAGAGGAGAAAGAGAAAATTAAAGATGACGAGGGGAAAGAAGAAAAAGAGAAAGGGAGGAGGAAGAGGAAGGGGAGGAGGAGGAAGTGAAGAAGGAAAAGGATGAAGAGGGAGAAGAGGGAAAATGAGAAAGTGGGGAGGAAGAGGAAGGAGGAGGAAGAAGAGGAAGAATAGGAAGAATATTCAGAGCAGATGAAGAATAGTAGGATTTTTTAGAGTGGAAGAGTAATAGTAGTAGAAATTGACAAGTTATATATCAATCAATCAACCATTCGGGGTTTACTGTTGAACAAAGGTCTCCCCCAGCTTCTTCCACGAGTAGAAGGGCTGCGGTAACCAGTGCCGTTTCACTCCTGCAAACTTCTCTATCTCATATTTTGACCCGTGTCTTTTGTCCACGCTTTCCATCTCGCGGCACCCACTCAGTTAAAAAAAAAAAAACGTACTTTCTGCCTTCCTAAATTCCATTTCAGAAAAATTAGATCCTGTCTCACAAAAGATTGGTAACCCCTGCCCTGGATCATAGTTGTAGCTATACATTAATTGTAAACTTCGTGGTTGAGACATACAGATAGGTCTAATAATGATTCAATATTTACAAAATATTTTCACGCCTGTTGCAATATGTCTCTTTTATTAATCTTTATGGTATTAAGTTGTAGTATTTGGTATAAACAGTTATTGTGTTCTGATAAACAATTTCAACTATTCTATTTTCAATATCTGAGATGAGTTTTACACTGGTTTGGCTTATTTATGCTCAGAATTACTTGGAGACTATTCGTGTTCAGATTATTTAGTATATCTTAAAATTCTTCTACCTTTCATTAAATGAAAATAATATCCTCCACAAATCTCAAGTGATTAAAATATCCTCCATTAAAGTTCAAACCTTTCCCTTACTAATTCAATGGGTTCCCTCCAAGGCAAACTGTAAATAACTTAAATGAAATTGTATAGTCTTGCCGCATTCCTTTTCCGTTATTTATTCTCCTCTGTATCTTTATGTAGTCGAGTCACAGAAATACCTTTCACGTAAATATTCTGCAGAACCTTCAATGTGTGTGTGTTAGTTTGCAGAGCTGGGCGCGTTACCACCGGACAGGTAGTGCGTTACCGGGAAATATGCGTATACATACCGCGTATGTGTATATACATATATACACACGTAGTAACGCGGACCGCTCTGAGGAAATTAAAATCGGTAACGCATTGACGGAAATGCACCCCAG
>NC_134786.1:3418435-3423435 GCF_046742065.1 Oratosquilla oratoria
TATGTATATATATATATATATATATATATATATATATAAGCGCACACACACACACACATACATATACGTGTACGTGTACGTGTGTGTATAAGAGGGAGAGGGAGAAGGCGGGAGAGAAGGGTGTAGATCCGTGGAAAATCTGAGTGACAAGAGATACGGAAACTCGCGGAATGGGGGTGTGGTGGGCTGTTAGGGAAAGGAAGATGATGTTGGGGCGTGGGAGATTGCTGTAGAAAGGCTGGGAGAGGATGATGAGAGGGTTGAAAAAAGGGGAGGAAATATGGTGGGAAGGTCTTGCCATGGCGTGGGAAAAGGTGAATGTGATGAAAAGCTGTGTAGGGGGAAGGTGGAAGGATAGGTTGATGGGGGGGGAGTTTAGGGGGATAGAAGAGGTACGCTTAGACTCATGGGGTAGGTAACAGGCATTCCTGGGAATTGGAGAGACGTGCGGGATTCGAACTCACAACTAAGCAAATGATAAAAAAGGTGTTTACTTTAGTTGAATAATATAGTCTAGTAATAGTTAAAGAATCTGTGTCTTGTTGATCGCTATCGCGAGGTAACAGTACTGATAGTAATAGTAGGTGAGTACGTCATTTGATTCTGAATTTAGGGCAATCTTCTTTTGAGGTGAATCACTAGAATTGTCAGTGCTATTATGGAGATATATTTTTTTTTTACCAGCGTTTGGGTTCCTTTGGGCTAAACCGCACAATTTTCGTGCGTTATTTTGTACTTTGCACGCTGATTCATTCAGCTATCTTATACTTTGTCGTACATGCGTTTTATACACGCGTTTAATATTTTTCATAATTTTATATTTTGTACTTTGTTATACATGCATTTTAAACATGTATTATCTTATATTTCGTATGCTGGTTGATTCAGTAATGTCGATTCAGTTATCTAAAAATTGGTTATTGTAGCATAAGAGAGATTTATCTGAGCAGAACATATTTTAGCCATGGAAATAACAACTTTGGTGAAGTGCTCAATTAACATGAAGATGAAATTTTGATTAGGATTAAAACTGAAAAGGGTTAATTGTTAAATAGAATCTTCACCCGTGACAGGGGGGGGGGATGTTCTTCCAGGTTTACCCCTGAACTAAATTGTAATTGGTATTTGTATTTCGAAACCGAACCGATCTCACATGTATTACATTGAGTTGCGTTTTCTCTCAGTCGGGGTGAGTGAACTAGGAGGTGAGGATGAGGATGGAGTGACTAGATAAGGAACGGGAGTGGGAGTTGGAGGAGGAAAAGTGGAGTCCAGTCTCCACTGGGTTCAAGGAGAGGCAGTGGTAGAGATTGAGGGGTGGAAAGGGAGTGCGGCAACAGGTGTTAGATGAAGAACAGTCAAGTCATTTTTCTATTGATGCAATGATAAATTTGTAAATATAGTAAAGTTTACATTCATATGCACGCGCGCAAACACATGCAAACGCATGCGTGCGCACGCAAACACACACACACTCACACACACACACACACACACACACACACACACACACACACACACACACACACACACACACACACACACACACACACACACACACATTCATACACACACACACACACACACACACACACACACACACACACACACACACACACACACACACACACACACATACACTACGTTTGCTATGAGTCATTCCATTGATTCATTCTTGGGCTCGATAATTGAGTAACGAGAACGATTTACTACGGTTTGATGGATGACGTCATTTTATGACGTCATTTTGTCGTGGTGAATATTAGCGTTACAGAAACGCCTACCAACGTTCATGCTATCTCCTTTTCGGTGTTCTAAAGACCAGATGTTCGTGAGGATGACGCAATACCCCCCTCCCCCCCAAAAAAAAAAGTAGGAGCATCAGGCGAAATAAAATTGGGAATATGATATTCCTTTGGTGTGTCAACATTACCCAGAGAGGACGAGTGTAGAGAGGGAGAGAGTGAAGAAGAGGGGGAGAGGGGGGAGAGTGGGAGAGGGGGAAGGGAGGGTGGAGTTGAGGTTTCGGGAAAGGGGTGGGGAGTCTGGAAAGTGGGTAGGAGAGAAAGAGGAAGAGGAAGGGAGGGGAAAGTGAAGAAGAGTAGAACGATTGATTGGGGAAAGAATGGAAGTGTAAAGGAGAATGATGGAAAGTAGACTAGCGAGTAAAATAAACGAGGGAAGGAAGAGGAAGGAGGAAGAGGGTGGGAAAGGGAAGGAGAGTAGCGTGATGTCTGGGGCAGGTGGGTGGAAAGAGAGACTCTTTAAGGGCAAAAGAGTAAAAGAGAGAAGGAAGATGAGAGAGGGAGGAAGAGGGAGGAAAAAACGATACGTGGAGTAGGAAGGGGAGGGGGGGATGTGAAGGGGACGGGAAGGGGGGGATTGGAGGTGAAGGGGGAAAGGGACGAGGAGGTGGCAGGTAAGGGGGGGAGAGCTAAGAGGAGATGGAAGAAGGAAAAAGAGGAATGGGAAGAAGTTATGAAATAAAGTATAATTGAAGTTCCATAATGAAGATCTGGGAAGGGAAGAAGATAGGAGATGGGGGATGGAGGAAGGGATGAGAGGAAGAAAAGAGGAAGAAAAGAGGAAGAAAAGAGAAAGGGAAAGGAACAGAGGCAAGGATAGGGAAAGGAGAAAAGGGAAGGGAGGGAAAATAAAGGGAAAATGTAAGGGAAAAGGTAAGCAACTCTAAAATGGAGTAGGAAAAGGAAAGGGAAATAGGTAAGGATACAATAAATTGAAGGGATAGGGAGATGAAAAAGAGAAGAAAATAGAAAGAAAAAGAAAGGGAAAGAAAAGGGAAGGAAAAAGAAAATGAGAAGGAAAGGCGAAAGGTAAAGAGAAGGGGATTTGTTTATATATGTTATGAATATAAGATGATGTACGAGACGATTATAATGTATTCCTTATTTCTCATTTTGTCGGGAGTATCCAGCAATTATCTTCTTAGGGATTATATCCTACCGAAGAGGAAGAGTTAAAGAAATGGTAAAGCAAAGACTCAAAGAGGACAGCAGAACTGAGTAATGGTAAGATTTTTTTTTTTTGGTTTTTTGTTTTTTTTTTTTTTGAGAACTTGAGAATCCCCGTTCCTACTCCCTTGGCACCAACTATTGCGACGTCAGCGTAACAAGCCACTCTTTGGCGCCGATGTCATACAAGAGCCACCATTTGCTGCCAGTAAAAACGTCACCACCAACTGACGCAGACTCAAAAAGTCCCTCTAACAAGATGGTTAGCCCTTCGCCCGCGAAGCCATCTGGCTGCACTTTTCTTCTTCTTTCTTATAGCTGTCGCCAGGTGATTTTATTCATCTTGGTGGGCGCTAATGAATTAATCATTTACGCAAGATCCTATCACCTGTATACAGGGTGACACGCCCTCAATAGGATCTATGGAGGATGGATCTGGTGTCTGAATGGAAGCTAGTCCGTGATTGTGGGCTTCATGCGTTTGGATATGCGGGATCATGGTGCTTGGGCTCGTCACGCTAACTACTACTATTACTACTAGTATCAGCACCAACAACATTTGTGGTGTTCCTATCTCCCCTACATAAGCTTCTACACGATATTTTGGTTTACAATATCACCGTGGTAGCATGACCTGGGTAAGGAATTCATATATTGTGTAGAAATAGTTGGCCTCCGACATCATATTACTAATGTGTAGGTTAACCCATTCAACTCCGATGACAAGATGTCTTGTCATTTGGTCAAATAAAACAAAAAATCATAAAACACCAAAATGTTTGATCAAACACCAGAAAAATATGACGTCAGTCCTCGCTTCGCTGCGAGCGAAGCGAGGATTGACGTCATATTTTTCTGGTGTTTGATCAAACATTTTGGTGTTTTATGATTTTTTGTTTTATTTGACCAAATGACAAGACATCTTGTCATCGGAGTTGAATGGGTTAAGTCCTTATTGCACCAACGCTATTTTCCTTCTAACATCAATATCAACAAGAACAACTTCCAACACCACTACCCCTACCACCACTATCACCACCCCCATACCACCTCCACGAACAACAACAACATTATCAACCCACCTACCACTATTCCTACCACCATTACCATCATCCCCATACCACCATCACCACTAACAACAACACCAACAACCCCACTACCACCAATACAACCACTACCACCACTACCACCACTACCACCATCTCCATACCACCATCACCACTAACAACAACACCAACAACCCTCCCTACCACCATTCCTACCACCACTACCATCATCCCCATACCACCATCCCCACCAACAACTCCCCCTACCACCAATACAACCCCTACCACCACTACCACTATCCCCATACCACCACCACGAACAACAACAACATTAACAACCCACCTACCATAATTCCTACCACCACTACCATCATCCCCATACCACCATCACCACCACTAACAACACCAACAACCCTCCCTACCACCAACGCAATCCCTACCACCACAACCACCACCACTATATTCTATTATGTTTATTACCGGACAGAAATACCAAGAACTGGAATTATGCTGAGGAGCGTGTGGGAATGGGTCAGATGACATGGAGATGTTGTGGAATGCACCGAGCGCAGCAAGAAGGCGAAGCATGTGTGGAATGCAATGGAATGCCGTAAGGGGGCTCAGAGATATAATGTTTGTGGGGAATGATCTAAAGGTACGAATATCAGAGAATAGATCGAGGGAAAGAAAATGGGAAGAGGAGACTCAAAATTTGAAGAAGAAAACGAAAATGGATGGATGGAAGTTGTGAAAGTGAAATGCGAGGAAGAGATTTTTGAAAAAAAAAAAACAGGTTTTGTCAAAACTTGTAAAAGTGAAATTCGATTTTTTTTTTTACTAGGTTATGTCAAATATGGATAGAGTTGTGTATAATCATTTGGGATTTTTTATTTTTAAGAATACGACAAAATTGCGTAATTACTATTAAAAGAGATTAGATTTTTTCAACATTTCTAATACGGTTTTCTTAAAATATGGTACT
>NC_134786.1:3428435-3430935 GCF_046742065.1 Oratosquilla oratoria
AAAGAAAGGGGGAGATGAAGGAAGGGGGAGAGGAAGGAAGAGGAAGGAGGGGTAAGAAGGAGAGAGGAAGGAGGGGGCATGGGACGTAGGAAGAGGGAGGAGGGAGAGGAAGGAAGAGGAAGGAGGAGAAGAATGGGGGAGAGGAAGGAGGGGGAAGAAGGGGGTAGAGGAAGAAAGGGGAAGAAGGGGGAGATGGAGGAAGGGGGAGAGGAAGAAAAGGGGGGAGGAAGGAGGGATAAGAAGAAGAGATAAGGAATAAAAAGAAGGAAGAAGGGAAGAGGAAGGGGGAGGAAGGAGGAGAAGAATGGGGAGAGGAAAGAGGGGGAGAGGAAGGAGGGGGAAGAAAGGGAGAGAGGAAAAGGGGGAAGAAAAGGAGAGAGGAAGAAGGGGAGAGAAAGTAGGGGAGAGGAAGGAGGGGGAGCGGAAGGAAGAGGAAGGAGGGAGAAGAAGGAAGAGGAAGGAGGAGAAGAATTGGGGAGAGGAAGGAGGGGGAAGAAGGGGAGAGAGGAAGAAAAGGAAAAGAGGGGGAGAGGAAGGGGGAAAAGAAAGGAGGGGGAAGGAGGAGAAGAATGGGGTAGAGGAAGAATGGGGAGAGGAATAGGGGGAAGAAAGGGGGAGAGGAAGAAGAAGGGGGAAGAAGGAAAGAGAGGAAGAAGGAGAAGAGGAAGAAGGGTGGAAGAAAAGGAGAGAAGAGTGAGTGGGAAGGAGAAGGAAGGAAGAAGGGGGAGGAAGGAGGGGAAAGAAAAGAAGAGAGGAAGAAGGGGGAGAGGAAGAAGGGGAAGAGCAAGGAGGGGGAAGAAGCGGGAGGAAGAAGAAGGGGGAGGAAGAAGAAAGGGGAAGAAGGGGAGAGAGGAAGGAGGGGGAAGGAGGGGAAGAAGGGGGAGAGGAGGAGGGGGGAGGAGGGGGAAGGAGGAGGGGGAAGAAGGGGGAGGGGAAGGAGGGGGGAGGAAGAAGGGGGAGAAGAGGGAGGGGGGAGGAAGAAGGAGGGGAGAGGAAGGAGGGGGGAGGAAGAAGGGGGAGAGGAAAGGGGGGAGAGGAAAGGGGGGAGAGGAAGAAGGGGGAGAGGAAAGGGGGAAGAGGAAGGAGGAGGAGAGGAAGAAGGGGGGTAGAGGAAGGAGGGGGCGTGGGACGTGGGAATAAATGGCGCTTGCGGAACCTCTTAGATGAAACACAGATGCGGGAATGAGGAGAGCTTGATGGATTGGGCTTCTGCCTGGGAGGGGGGGAAAGGGTGAGGAAGGTTTTGAGGACGTCAAAAGGACGTCATGTTGTGATGACGTCGAGGAAGACGTCGAAAAAGACGTCGAGAAAGACGTCGAGAGAGACGTTGAGAAAGACATCGAAAAAGCCGTCAAGGTCGTTGATAAAGACATGAAGAAAGACGTCAAGACGTCGAGAAAGACGTCGACGTGGACGTCAAGGTGGATGTTGAGAAAGACGTCGAAGTGGATATCGAGGTGGACGTTGAGAAAGGCATCGAGGTGGACGTCGAGAAAGACGTCAAAAAAGACGTCGAAAAAGACATCGAGAAGGACGTCGAGAAAGACGTCAAAAAGGACGTCAAGGTGGACGTCATATTATGGAGGACGTTCAAGGAATCTTGTGCAAAAAGGCGATGATTCTTACACAGGAATGTTTACGAAGGAAGAGCTTTAAAGGAGGCAAGATAAGCTGCTGAAGAGAGAGGAAACGGAGGAAAGAGGACGAAGAAAGAGAGGAAAGTAGGAGGAGGGAAGAAGAAAGAGGAGGAAGTAAGAGGAAAGTAGGAGGAGGGAGAAGGGAGGAGGAAAGAAGAGGAAGAAAGAGAGGAAAGTAGGAGGAGGGAGGAGGGAGGAGGAAAGAGGAGGAAGAAAGAGAGAAAAGTAGGAGGAGGGAGGAAAAAAGAGGAGGAAGAAAGAGAGGAAAGTAGGAGGGAGGAGGAAAGAGGAGGAAGAAAGAGGAAAGTAGGGGGAGGGAGGAAGAAAGAGGGGGAAGAAAGAGAGGAAAGTAGGGGGAGGGAGGAAGAAAGAGGGGGAAGAAAGAGAGGAAAGTAGGAGGAGGGAGGAGGAAAGAGGAGGAAGAAAGATGAAAGCAGGAGGAGGAAGGAAGGAGGAGGGAGGAGGAAGGAGGAAAGAGGAGGAAGAAAGAGAGGAAAGTAGGAGGAGGGAGGTGGAAAGAGGAGGAAGCAAGATGAAAGCAAGAAGAAAGTAGGAGGAGGGAGGAGGAAAGAGGAGGAAGAAAGAGGAAAGCAGGAGGAGGAATGAGGGAGGAGGAAGGAGGAAGGAGGGAGGAGGAAGGAGGGAGGAGGGAGGAGGAAAGAGTAAGAAGTAAGTGAAAGGTGGAAAGAGGAGGAAGAAAGAGGGAAGTAAGAGGAGGAGGAGGAGGGAGGTGAAAAGAAGAGGAAGAAAGATGAAAGTAAGAGGAGGAGTTGGAGGAAGGAGGAAAGAGGAGGAAAGAGGAAGAAGTAAGTGAAAGGTGGAAAAAAGGAGGAAGAAAGAGGAAGGGTGCAAAGAAGAGGAAG
>NC_134786.1:3440935-3448435 GCF_046742065.1 Oratosquilla oratoria
AATGAACAAGTAAACACATACATAAAAACTATGTATTGTTTGTTTCATGTTAGACACATTTGGTATGCACATCCACACATACTAACAGCTTGTGACGAACATCACAAGGAAAGGAGTGACCATGTAAGATCAGAGTTTCGGAATTGAACCCGGGATTCTGTGTCCAGTCGCCCCCCCACCCCCGCGGGCACTCCCCCCTCCCCCTCCCCCCTCCCCCCGTACGTCAGGTAATCAATCTCCTTTGACGGGGATTAATTAAATTCATTCTCGAGAAAGGGTGGATTGGCTCACCTGCCATGAAGCAGATTGACCGCAACAATTCGTATTTCGGATACAATTCTTGATACCCGAGTTTGGTTTCGGGTTGCGATTGGGGATGGGGGCTGAGGTTAGGGGTGGGGTTCGGGTTGGAGATTAGATTTGTGATTCGGGTTGGGGTTGTAGTTGGGGTTTTGGCTGGGTTTGGGGTTTGGTTGGGGTTGGGGTTGGGGTTGGGGTTGGGGTTGGGGTTGGAGTTGGGGTTGGAGTTGGGGTTGGGGTTACGATTGGGGCTGGGGTTCGGGCTGGGGCTGGGGTTGGGGTTGGGATTCGGGTTGAGATTGGTATTGCCATGGGGTTGGGGTTGGGTCTGGGGTTGGGGTTGGGGTTGGATTTGGAGTTGGAGTTGGAGTTAGGGGTTTGTGTTTGGATTTAGGTTTGGGTTCGGGTTTGGGGTTGGGGTTGGGGTTGAAGTTGGGGTTGGGGATGGAGTTGGGGTTAGGGTTGGGGTTTTGGCTGGGGTTGTGGTTGAGGTTGGGGGTCGGGGTTAGGGGTTGGGGTTGGGATTGGGGTTGGGGTTGGGATAGGAATTGGGGTTGGGGTTTAGGTTTTGGCTGGGGTTTAGGTTTTGGCTGGGGTTGGGGTTGCGGCTGGGGTTGGGGTTGGGGATGGGGTTAGGGTTGGGGAGGGGTTTGGGGTTGGGGTTGGGGTTGGGGCTGGGGTTGGGGTTGGGGCTGGGGGTTTTGAGTTTGGGGCTGGGGCTGGAGCTGGGGCTGGGCTGAGGCTGGGGTTTGGGGTTAGATTTGTGGGTTAGGTTTGGGGTTGGTGCTGTGGTTGGGGCTATGAGTTGGGGTTGGAGGTTGGGGTTGTGTGTTGAGGTTTGGGGTTGGGATTGGGGTTGTGACTCGGGCCGAAGAAGTAGAGTCATGGAGGAGTAAAGGAGTAAACATCATCCTCCAGTCACGAAGAATGCTGCGTGCCTCTGACCCGTATGGGTGTCGCTAGAGCTCTTGAAGTATTGACAGCATAATACTCACGCAGTCAATACCCGACATTTACCCCCAACCGATGACGTAAGCCGACGTCATCATTGATAACGATAAAGAGTGGAGATAACGAAAGGGCTCGTGACGTCACCAATGAGGGGGAGGGGGTGGGGGAGGGAGGGTAGGTGGGGAGGGAGGGTGGGGGGAAGGGCGGAGGTTCTGATCTGGAATGAGGGCGAGTGTATTTGAAGAGTTCCAAATTTCGTATTATAGTTTATCGATAAAATCCGGTGGCGTTGTGGGGATATGAAACGTGTAAAAGGACTGATTTTCGATATGCCTGTTTCCAGGGCTTCCGTTCTGTAATTTGCTGAAGAAAGAAGATGCGGGGCCTGGGCGGAGGTGGAAGGAAGGTGGAGAGGTGGTTTCTGTCGAGTACGGAAGTGGAGAGGGGTTCTGGGGTTGATTGAGAGAGGTTTACGAAGTCGAAGAGGTCATCAAAGTCGAACAGGAAAAATGGGTCAGAAACGGTGATTTATTTTTTTATTTTTTATCTCAACTTATTTTTTACATTCGTCTATTTCCTCTAATTCTAGTGTTTATTCGTTTATCTATTTATTCATGTATTAATTCTTTGTATTTTATATATTTGCTTACTAATTTTATCATATATAATTTATTTACCTATTTTTTCTATTATTTATTTTTTCAACCTGTGAACACAAACACAATACCTACTTTCGTTATGTTGGCGCTCATTAGGCATTGAAAACATATTTACCCCTAAGTCTATATAATTTACATCATTAAGTTATTTGTAAAAAAAAATCCAGATTATTCAAACCATAAGTATACATATAATTTTTTTAATACTGTGAGCCATTTACTACTGCCCCATCATTTAACTAGGAATTACATACATACGTTCGTGCATGCATACATTACATGAATGCATATATACATATATGCATATATAAATGTGTACATGCATACACTCATACATGAATATACACATACATATATACGTACATACATACATATATACATATATGCATATATAAATGTGTACATGCATACACTCATACATGAATATACACATACATATATACGTATATACATACATATATACATATATACATATACTCGTATACATACATACATATATACATACGTACATACATATATACATACATACACACATACATACATACATGCATATATAAATACATATATACATGCACACACACACACACACACACACACACACACACACACACACACACACACACACACACACACACACACACACACACACACACACACACACACACACACACACACACACACACACACACACACACACACACACACACACACGCTTACATACACACACACACACACACACACACACACACACACACACACACACACACACACACACACACACACACACACACACACACACAAATATATATATATATATATATATATATATATATATACATATATATATATATACATATACGTACATATACATACATATAATGTCCTTAAGATATACTTCCCCTTTGCGAAGAAATACACAAAATACATTTTGAATAGAAAACCAACATAAATGATTAAGTATTTCCAGATGTGGTTCCAATGATGAGAGAAGGCTGACATTGTGTATTTGGAGCGGCATATGTTGTAGAAATTCCCGAAATACAATGTCATATGAATTACCTTGTACTGTCTATATCTGTCTCATATATACACAAACCGCCCTCCAAGCTCGCACGGTTTTCCAATTTCGACAAAATATGGCTAAACCAGACCGTGAAAAGCAAATTGTAAGAAGTCTACGTCAGTATAAATGTTTCTTATTTTTCGATTTATTATTTTAAAACGTTTTCTTTTCGTAAACATTAACTTGGCCCGGGTAAAGGACCATCTAAAATTTAATAAGATTTTTTTTTTTTTGGGGGGGGAGGGGGAAGGAGAGGGGAAATGGAGGTGGAAAGTGATATGGGGTGGCTTAGGGTGGAGGGAGAGGGGGAGGGGGGAGACGAGGAGGTGTAGGGAGAGGAGGGGGAGGCGGAAGAGGAAGAGGAGGAGAGGGAGGTATAGGGGAGAAGGGCGGGAAGGGGTGGAGGGAGGGGAAGGGGAGCGGAAGGGGAGAGGAGAGGAGAGGGGAAAGGGGAGAGGGAAAAAGGGGAGAGGGGAGGGGAGAGAGGAGAGGTAGAGGTGGAGGGGGAGATGGGAAGGGGAGTGGGGGATGAGAGGGCAAGGGTGGCGGGGGAGGGGAGAGAAGAGGGGAGGAGAAGGGAGAGGGAGGGGGAAAGGGATGCCCAAGGAATCTGAGGGATCATTGATATCCCAGCTGAGTCGAGAGAAAAACGTGTTTATAAACAAGACCCTAACCACACTCCCCTCAAAAAAAGAAAAGTAAATAAATAAATAAATAAATAAATAAATAAATAAATAAATAAATAAATAAACTAATAAACAAATAAATAAATTAATTAATTAATCAATAAAAATAAATAAATAGATAGATAAATAAATAAATGATAAATGAAAATAAATAGATAAACAAATGTATAAATAAACAAATAAAAAATAAATATATAAATAAATAAGGGACATGAAGCTGTTCACAGTCCATATGAAAAACATCGGAGACATTCTTTTACTTTGTTAATGTATTAAGAGGACACTCCCTCACAAAATATGTACACGATATACACATCACATATGTCCATTTGCCTGGATCCGGAACCTCCCCATCACAATCATCTCAAGTTCTTAATTGAAACGACCAAGAGAAGTTCATTTGTACGACTTTCACAAGTCTTAACACTGGACTTTGCAATGGGTATTTAACAGAAATACATAAATGAATAGATAGGAAAACATATATAGGTACATTGATAAAAAAGATCGAAAGTAAACATGGACAATAAAGAGCCAACGGTAGATACATCAACGTGAAAAATTAATACGGTGAAAAGATTGTCGTCAAATGAATTGACGGTGAAAATAACCACGGTAATATATAGCCACAGGTAAAAAAGACGACAACGAAAGCATGAGAAAATAAATAGGTAAACAAATGAATAAATGAATAGAATTTAAAGTATATATAGGCAGTAAGTCTTCTAATACACAAAGTTTGATGAAGGTGATGCTGTTTTCTGCATTAATAATTTTCTTGGTGATACTTTCTAAAGATCTCACTAATCGCCGTGTAGCAGGGTCTACACTCTGTAGAACTCGAGCGTAGACCATGCCACACGGCGATTAGTGAGATCTTTAGAAAGTATCTCCAAGAAAATTACTAATGCAGAAAACAGCATCACCTTCAACAGAATTTGTGTAAATGAATAGAATATGAATAATCGACAGTAACACATGAAAAGAGGATTTAGGTGTGCACAAGTTATCCCTGACAGAGGGAGGGGAAGAGGGAGAGGTGGGAGAGGAAGAAGGGAGAGGTGGGAGGAGCGTAGGGAGAGGTGAGAGGGCAGAAGATGGTATGGGAAAAACAGGTGGGATGAATAGCAGGAACAGGTGGGAATGGTGTCAGGGACAAATGACAAAATGGGAGAAGATGGATAGAAGATCTTGAAGGGAACAGATAAGGGAGGAAGAAAGGACAAAGAAGGAAGTAGAAGGTTGACGTAGGAGGCACATAGAAAAAAATTATATAGAAATAATAACTTACTTTAATATAAGCTAGAGCAAGGCACAGCTTCCCGCATTATCGTCTGAGCAAATAAAGGCAACAGACTTGTTCGGGAGAGGAAGATATAATTTAATCTCCTGGTGATATGGTTTGTTTATCTAGAATTACAAAATGACATTTTTCCCGCCTAAGAAAGAGGAGCTTGAAAACGTATCCAAAATTTGTTTATCGTCTGTTTAAACATGTTTATGTTTCTGTTTTGAGCAAATTCCGCACCTTCCCACGCGGAACAATTGCCAAAGGCCACCATCCCGAAATAAGCAGATGGAAAACAAGTCACCAAGAACAGGGATGGGGTTCGACAAGAGTTCTCCCGAAGAAGGGAAAAAAAAAAAAAAAAAAAAAAAGAGAATCACAATGTATTGTTGTTGTTATGGACTGGAGTTCACCAGCGCTCCTATCCTAACGGACAAGCTCGTGCCGCTGTTTTGCGAGTATACATGAAGGGAAGTATGGAAAAGGCAGGAGAAGAAGAATGAAACTAAGGTGAAGTGAAGGAAATACAAGGCAAAAGAAGAGAAGGAGAGAGAAAAGAGAGAAATAAAAAGAGAGAAAAACAAGGAAAGGAAAGGGATAAGAGACAAAAGAAAGGGATATGAAGAGAAGGGAAGGGAAGAGAAGGAGCGTGAAATGTATGAAAGAAATGGAAAGATTTAGGAACGAAGAGAAAGGGAAAGAATGAGTGACGGAAAAGAGTAAAGAGGAAGAAAATGGTTAAGTGAATGTTAAGGAAAATAAAGAGAAGGAAATTAATGGAAAGGAAAAGTGTAAGGAAAGTAAAGGAAATAGAATGAAAGCAAAAGAAGGGAAGGGAAAGGAAAGAAAAAGAAAGCAAAGGGAAAGAAAGGAAAATAATACAAAGAAACGCAAAGCAAAGCAAAACAAAACAAGGGGAAAGAAAAGAAAGGTAAAAAGATGGAAGGAACGGAAAGGAAAGGAAAATAAAGGGAAGGAAGTATGGGGAAAGGAAAGGGAAAGGGAAAGGGAAATGCATAGCGAGCACCGCTAATACAAGAACATTTGTGAGTCCTTACGTACAAGGTACTGTTTTCTCTTATACTCTGGTTGCCACCAAGCGATTTTATTCATATCTGAAACTCTCCTTTGTTCACCTCCCGTACGGCAAATACCCCTACGTAACAGATTCACGCATTATTGTTTCATGATTGGAGAATGTAGTCTCCACTCAGAATGGAATGGAGATCACTTTGAAATTCCAGTTAAATGCCTTTTCTCCTCATCTATGTCTCCACTTCTTCGGCCAAATGTTTCCAAGGAGAGAAATCCTTGTTATTGCTGACAGGATGCAACAGAAGACATTATCTTTATAGTAATGTGGTTAACCTAACGTTGTTATACGCTAAAGCTTCCAGGTATCATTGTAATTCTTCGACTTGGTGTTCGATAGGAATTACGCAGTTGCTATAAGTCGCTAGATAGTTCCCCACTCTTTGTGGTTAGCAACTACAGTAATGCCAGTGTCACACTTTTCACCGACGCCGGATGAGGTCAGATAATGTTTCTAAGTTCAATTAGCTTAATGAAATCACCTGGCGACAGACAGAACTTGATATAACGACCACCATCGCCACTTTGTTAAGACACTATCATAAACTTTCGAGTCCAATAACACACAAGGGAGACTTTGGTATAGGCAACATCAAGCCTCAACGATAGCATCGTGCAATGAGACGACGTTCGAAGAACAATTATAATAAAAATCTTCTCGGTTGAAATATGCGTGATATTTGTAATATTATAGTCTTTGGTTTTCTGTTATTTTCATTTATATACATTTTATTTTTACATATTTTTTCATTTATTTATTTTCATTCCTATACTTTCATCTTTCCCCAATGAAATAAGTAAATAGATAAATAGTGTACACATATGATTTCGTAGAATATATCTAACACAAAGCTATGAATAAACACAAAAGTAGCTATGAATATCGTCATACCAAACAACCAACACAATATGCAAAAGCATCCAGCAAAACCAACACAAAAACATTCATCGATTTAAGCCGATTCATGTTAGATCAACGAGGGCTCTCAGTGTATAAATGCAAACATAGAGGAATGCAGAATACATCAATACAAACGTATAGGCAGATGAATATTCATGGTCTGATGCATAAGATCTTGTTCTTTAGGGGCGAAAAGGCTATTTCATCCCCTGTCAGTTTGAACTCTATTATCTAGATGTAGTGGCACTATAGATGAACATCCCGTAGGTGGTGATGGAATTATATGATATTTCGAAGTTTTAAAACACAGTTGAATAGACACCAAACCAATGCACTTACTTGCTATTTTCACTGTTTACATATTTCTGTGCTTGTTTATCTATTTCTTTGCCTATAAATTTATTTGTTTACTTGCTTAATTATGTTGATTCGTCTTCTTTATTTATTTCATCCTGTATCCGACTCACCGGGGACTAAAAGATCTCCTTTTTGCTTACTTTGCTCTTATAATCTATTGGACTTCATATGCAAGAAGAAAAGCTAGGATGAAGACGAGGAAG
>NC_134786.1:3460935-3470935 GCF_046742065.1 Oratosquilla oratoria
TATATATATGTGTGTGGGTGTGTGTGTGTGTGTGTGTGTGTGTGTGTGTGTGTGTGTGTGTGTGTGTGTGTGTGTGTGTGTGTGTGTGTGTGTGTGTGTGTGTGTCTGTGTAGTGTGTGTGTGTGTGTGTGTGTGTGTGTGTGTGTGTGTGTGTGTGTGTGTGTGTGTGTGTGTGTGTGTGTGTGTGTGTGTGTGTGTGTGTGTGTCTATATAATCTTGTAGACAGACAAGATTAAATGAGATCGCTGTTTCTGCATCGATTAGTTTTTTATCAACGTCTTCAATATTTCTGGCTAAGTGACATAGATGTATAAGTAAATTTCCAACTAATTGTGCGCAAGTTCCAACGTTTCGGTCTTCACGTGAGACCATCTTCAGTGTTTCCCTTGCACAGTATCTATACTGATTGCTGTCGTATGATTGGTTGGTTACGTGAGTTCATCAACGAGAGCGACGCTCCTGGTTGGCTGCGCATTAGCCAATAGGAATCGCGGGGTTAGGTGCAATGCGTCTTTGATACGGGAGTGTTCACGTATTGTTTTTAATTTCGTGACGTAGATGGCTTCAAGGAACAAAAGTCACTGAAGTTACTATTTTTCTAACATCGTTGCTTCTTCTAAATTCTGATGGGCAAGGGAAGGTGAAAAATCCACGCCAGGAGGTCCATAACTGCGGCCGAAGCCGTCACCTTAGCCCTATACGCTTCGACTGTTGGGGCAGGTAACAGTTTCTGGTGTGAATCGGAGAGGATTGCGGGATTTGAACCCATAACTTAGTAAATGCTAGACCAGCATGTTTCAGATCACACCTTCAGGCAAGGAAGAATTGTGCTAAATGCATTTGTGGTTCTGCATGGCTTCGTTTTGCGACGTGCTAACCGTCTCGAGATATTTGTCAAAGATTAACAAAAGCACTTTCACCTACCAACGTTGGCACACTCCCCTGTTATATCTCCATTATTTGGTTTTCCTTCCTCTCCGCCGTTTCCAAATTCCTCGTGCAATACAACAACTACCATGGTACTAGGTATCTATGAAAAAGAAGATGAGCTCATTTCGTCCTCTCCGTCAGTATTCTCAAATAGATAAAACTGAGCCGATTATTTTCCGTGACGAGAAGTTTTATTCTTCTAAAATTCTATCTCTATCACAGCTTCTTGAGAAAAAAAAAAGTACCGGGAAAAAATATTTATACATACTGCAAGATGCCTTTACTTCTTTTAGAGGGAGGGAGGAGGGTGGAGGGGAGTGGAATATATAGGAAATGGAATGGGTGGGAGTGGTTCCTATGTCTTTTTCTTTTTTGGCTACCCCCCCGTGTAGGGGGAAAAAGCCTTTGGTATATGTATGTATGTATGTATGTACTGCAAGGTCATCTCTGTGTCTTTCCTCTGATTGGTCGACCTCTCTTGGCCTCTCGGTTGCTCTTGTTTTGTGAAGCACCAATCAGCTTGTTGGCTTAACCAAGTTTACGATTCACTTCGAAGCTTGGTTTAGGTGTGTGAACCTGCTCCCACTATTTTTCCTCCACTTTTTTTTTATCCCACTGTGAATAACTCCAACTTGTTTTCTTGTGGTCGTTTCTGACACTACAAAATAGAGCTCGAAGATTGAGTGGAATACTTCGGATATATTGCATAACACTTTTGCCATTCTCAATAAAATTGTTCTTAGGCACGTGCCTTGTGTCAGTTAACAGGACATAGAGGAAGAGGAAGAATACTTTGGATATACTACATAACACTTTTCCCATTCTCACTAAAATTGTTCTTAGGCACGTGTCGTTAGCAGGACATAGAGCAGAAGGAGGAACAAAAGACCTGAGTTGTTTCAGCTGTCATGAGCATCACCAACAGCAGGACGTTGTAGTTCTTCCTGTAACATATCTCCTCGGATGCCAACGGTTCTTGCAAGACGCCCATCAAGCTTGACACTGTTTATTTGAAGACCCGGGTCTCGAGGTACGGGCGCGCGAATGCATGGTGCCAACATCTCACGTTGAGAGTCAAGGTGAATGAACGAGGAGAATGGAGAGGTATAATAAAGTGGCGTTCATTGTGGGAGTTATGGTGAATGACTGTAGAGGGTAGAAGAGACGTATAATAAGAGTAAAGAAGAGGGTTGTTTGGACACATTTAAGGCGGGAGTTATGGTCAAAGAACAAAGGGAATGGGAAAACATAAAGAGGCTAAAAATGAGGATTTTGTGGTAGGTGAAGAAGGACTGAATGGCGGTGAAAAGTTGAGACAGGATAAGGGCTGGTGGAGACGGTGGAAAGTGGAGTCTGAAAGAGGAGGGAGATAGTAAGAGGTGGACTCTGTGGAGGTTTGGGAAAACCAGAGTAAATAAGAAACGATGACAAGGGTTGTATCAACATGCTGAGGTAGAGAAGCATTTGGTGAGATAGAATGAGGGCCACAGAGAAGAATATGTGGGGATGAAGAGGCCTTAAGTGAGTAAAAACAGGGGACTTTTTTCTTCTTGAAGTAGGGTAGAATGAAGGAGAAATAGAGAGAGACGACGAGGGGGGAGGGGTTAGAGGGAAGGACCTCGTGTAACTTGGGGTTTAGAAAACGGAGGAAGTGGGAACGAAAATGGGAAAGCAGGAGACCAGATGACGGTTCTCGCCCCCCCCCCAAAAAAAATATTCTTTTTTTGCGACCCTCCGACTAGAAGTACACAGTAATCTTTTGACAGAATTGCAAAAGAGAGCAAGATGGATGGCGAGAGGAGGAGGAGGAGGAGGAGGAGGAGGAGGAGGAGAAGGAGGAGGAGGAGAAGGAGGACGAGGAGGAGTGGGAGGGGAAAGACTGAGCTGCCAAGAGCAGAGGAACTCGAAGGAAATGTGGTAATTGAAAGAGAGCAAAGGGGAAGAGAAGGGGAAACGAGGGCAAGAGAAGGTGAAGAGAGGGGAAAAGGAAGGAAAAACCAAGGGCAAACGAGCAAATGAGGGAAAGAGAAGAGAAAAAAGACGGAAAGAGGAGAAAAGGAAGAGTGAGGGAGGGAAACGGGAGGGAAAGAGGAGAGAAAGAGGAGAGAAAATGAGAAAATGAGAATAGAAAGAGTAGAGAAAGAGAGGAGAAAGCAAGAAATAAGGATGAAAAGAGAAGGAACGAGAAGTAGAAGGAAAGTGTGGGAGAACAAGTGTTAAAGAGGAAACATGAGTAAAAAAAAAAAAAAAAAAAAAAAAAAAAGTATAGAAGAAAGGTCAAAAGAAAGTTGCCAGAAGAAGACCAAGAAGAAAAGTCAAAAGGAAGATCAAGAGGAAGGATAAGAGGAAGATCAAGAAGAGGGGCCGAAGGGAGGGCAGCAGGGAGGACAATAGGGAAGGCAATAGGAAATACTGTAAAAGAAAGTGCAAGGGAAAGTGAAAGACGAAGGGAAACGGGAAAGTACACATGAAGGGAAGAGGCAAAGGAAAGGAAAAGGGAAGCAAGAATTAAGAGAGAAGAGAGGGCAAATGGGAGGGCAATAATGTAACGGGACGGGTGTAACGGTATTGTTACGTCGTTCTATCCAACGCCACTTGTAATCACAAAATGTGACGGGTCAGTCACATCATCACGATTAGGGGGGTCCACTGCACAAACGCCTCTAAGCTTTTGTTTGTTTATTGTCCTATCCAGTATAAAGTTATATTGGTACACTATTACACAGTCTTATCACTAAGGCACGTCACTGGCAAAACTCGTGTTCCGAGCCCGTGCATCTCGTTTAAGAAGGTCGGAAGTTCCTTAGTGAGGTGCCACGCTCGTATAACTGAATTATTTATGTGAGCTGGATTTAGTTCGTCACATCTTATATTTTAATTTACATAATTAGTTTATAATTTAGTCTGACAGCCAGACTATAATATATATATCCAGGGGAGGTTCGTCAGTATACGTAATAATGTGTTTATTACTGTGTGATCGCGTGTGCATGGTGAGTGTTGGCGCGACAGGGAATGCCTTGTCAGCGGATTGGTACAGGATGTGTTAGGCGCCTTATTGTCGGCCGGCTGGTGTGAGTGTGGGAGTGAGTGGAGGTGAGTGGGTTATATGACTGAGTGATATACTCACTTGTATATGAGGCGTATACAATAAGGAAAGGTACCTGCATGGGAGCTTTCCTTGGAGAGAGTTCGGGATCTGCGACGGTGAGACCGTGAATCACCCCATTCCTTGGCGTATACCCATATTTGATCATGACAATATTTTTCATGAGATCATATTTAAAATCTGAGACCGCATCTGGTCGTTCAGACTAAAAGATATTACATTTGATAACATACAAACAATATATATCCGTATCTAGTCAAAAGTCTCAAATTAGTAGGAATAAAAAATATGAAACAACAATGGCTTTGGAAACGTTAATTGGTAACACGCGCAAAAGCAACCTCGAATAAAAATATCGCTGATGTCACTTCCTTTACGTAAACAGTTCGTCAAAAAATAGACAATTACTACTAAGTCAAATGAGACTCGTTCAGGTTAGTGTTTGCATTTTGAATGTAGCTAAATATAATAATACACATGGGTTGCATAATATTCTTTAAACTAGTTGAAACCCTTCACCATATCCTTTCTTATTATCATTGAATAAAAAAAGTTTGTGTACTGTTATACAACATCAAAATGTAATTAAATGCTAATGACAGACATGAATATATCATTCTTTACGAACTGGAACAGGCTGTTATAAAGAAATACATAAGTTTACTCACCATTTTGTACTTTCATAGCATGTTCCACTTAACCCATTAAACTCCGATGACAAGATGTCTTGTCATTTGGTCAAATAAAACAAAAAATTATAAAACACCAAAATGTTTGATCCAACACCAGAAAAATATGACGTCAGTCCTCCTCGCTTCTGGATCAAACATTTTGGTGTTTTATAATTTTTTGTTTTATTTGACCAAATGACAAGACATCTTGTCATCGGAGTTTAATGGGTTAAGAAAAGGTAATGCTCATGTCTTGCATAGAAATGTTTGTCAATATTATAGGGATGCAAGATGATACTGTTTCTTTGAATCGAGGAAACTCTGGGTGGTCTGCTTAAGGTCAGTGTTACCTATTACTTGTGTTTGAGAATACAATATTGAGGCAAATTACTGGGCCAGTTTTTGACGAAAATGAGAACAGGTGGAGAGGGCGACACAATAAAGAGCTGAGGGAAATAACTAAACAAGAGAAAATAACAGATGTTATAGGTAGAACAAAATTGAGATGGGCTGGGCATGTAGCGCGTATGGAGGACCATAGAATTCCAAATCAAGTTATGATGGTTAGAATGCCTGGAAGAAGACCCAGAGGGAGACCTCGAATGAGATGGATAGATGGAGTGGATGCGGAGATGGACAGAAGAGGAATAAATAAAATAACCTGGATGGAAGCAGCACAGGACCGAAGGACATGGAGAGGATTACTGTTGGCGGACCAGAATCTACACGAGGTTCAAGATCCAACGGAGTGAGTGTGAGTGTTACCTATATTTAGACTACACGATCCCTGAGGCTCTCGTCCTTGAAGGTAATAACTCTCGATCACGATTCCAGCACGTGATTCAAGACCATGGTGAGTCACCTATGTATGTATTTGCTAATATGTCTTTATAAAATTTATGTGAAAAGGCAACAGATAAAATCCTGATAGATATTGAGGTATAAGAAGCTTGGCGAGGGAAAAGGAGAGAAATAAGAAATTGAAGAAAAAAAAATAGACGATGGATCAGAGTAAAAAAGAATAATATAGAGAAGTAAAAGAAGAAAAGAAGGATGCAAAGAGAAACAGCGTTATAAAAGGAACAAGTACGAAAATAAGACTAAAAAGAATTAAGAAAGGAAAGTGAATAAAAAGAGAAAGAAAGGGGAACGGAAGAAGAATATCGGGAATTGGAAGAAGATTATCTGGAAATAAAGGAAAAATGAACGAGGAAATCATGGAAGGAACACAGCGCGGAATATATTATTTAAGACTGTCAAGACTTTAGCCTAGGAAAGTCCACCTCTTTTCTATGCTTTCGCTCTCTGTAGATTCTATTCTGTTTACCAATAGACGATCTTGTTCGGTTTAAGGAGCATCGTCGTGATGAAGTCACAAACGTTTCGCCTAGGAAAGTCCACCTCTTTTCTATGTTTTCGCTCTCTGTAGATTCTATTCTGTTTACCAATAGACGATCTTGTTCGATTTAAGGAGCATCGTCGTGATGAAGTCACAAACGTTTCTCCACTTACGTCCGATCGGCTTACCAACTTTCAGACATACGAACAAAGCCTCAAACCTACTTTACTAGTTTCAAAGGTAAGAAATCCAACATTAAATATTAGTAATGTGGTTTAAGATTTGAAAACGAGTATTGACTTTATATCATCACCTGTAATTTGTTTCAAGATAAAAGAACGAGTATTGACTTTATATCATACTTATGTATGTGGATTTGAGTACCATTAAAATTATGTTGAACAACGACTCATGAAAATTTCTATTACATTTAAACCATTTTGCCAGCTCTAGTAAACGCTTTCCCTCATCAGAAAGTATAAATTTACGAACTTTATCGATTATATCTATAAAAAAATTATCTGTAGACTTCATAGATAGCCAAGTAAGTCAGATCAATTTGATTAGAAAGCCAGGTAAAAATAGTTTAAGAATACAGTTAGTCATATACGATTTTACAGAAGCTAAACCCAATACGTCCCAATATGTTTTTTTCTTTCAACTATTCCTACTTTATCTTCCTGCTCCCTTTCCACCCCAGTTCTCCTCCTGCTCCCTTTCCACCCCAGTTCTCCTCCTCACCACCTCATTCCTTACTCTACTCACCCTCGTAATACCCACCATAGTCAGATGGAGAGGCCGAGAGATGTAGAGACAGAGAGCTGGAGAAGGAGAGAGATGGAGAGGCAGTCAGATGTAGAGGCAGAGAGATGGAGAAGGAGAAAGATGGAGAGGTATAGAGATAGAGAGGCAGTCAGATGGAGAGGCCGAGTGTGAGTTCGAGACCTCGGAGTGCCGCGTCTCAATTTCTGCATGTGTCCTCCATTGGGTCTCCCGATGTTGATGGCTTAGAATTAAAATGCATTGTGGTTGTTAAAATGTATCTCTAATCACTGGGACCCATTCAGTGTTATAGAAATATATATATATATATATATATATATATATATATATATATATATACATATATATATATATATATATATATATATATATATGATGTAAGCGGAATAGGACACACAGGAGTCTTAGTCTTGAGTTTATTCCTGACTAGTTTCGCAGGAATAAACTCAAGACCAAGACTCCTGTGTTTCCTATTCCGCTTACATCAACCTGTCAGAATGTCTCAACATATATATATATATATATATATATAATATATATAATATATATATATATAAATCCCAAGTCAACACCCTCAATGCGGCCACGTAATTCACACGGATTTTCTTCCAGGGGTAAGTTCCGGACTAAAGAGGTAATCGATGAAGACATTCGCCCACTTCTACCATTCCCACCCTTGCCCTCCCCTCTCTCCCCTTCTCGTTTTTTTCCCTCTGCCTCCCCCTTCCCTTTCCCTTCCCCGTCCCTCCTTCCCCCTTTCACCCATCCCTCCCCCTTTCCCCTACCCGTTCCCGTTTCCCTTACACCCACCCTCTTCCCCTCATATCGCTTGTCTTCAGCCGCAACGAAATCGATGAAGTGTGTTGCTGTGTAGAGAGGGATAAGATCCCTTTCTACCCATCTTACAGCTCTTCGATTCCCCACAGTACAGCGGTAACAGTAACGGCCAAGTCTCGTGTCCCCCTTTGGCCACTTATGGTACTTTCGCACCTTTGGGCCTTTTTTTTTTTTTTTTTTGTCTTTGTCGTCCTTTGGCCTTTGTCGTCCTTTGGCCTTTGTCGCCCTTTGCTAATTTGGTTTTGTATTTCCTTTGGCCCCTTTGGCCCCTTTAATCCCTTTGGCCCCTTTGGCCTCTTTGGCCCCTTTGGTCCTTTTGGCCCCTTTGGTCCCTGTGGCCCCTTTAGCCCCTTTTGGCCCCTTTGACTTCTTTTAACCCTATGACCCAAGTGGCACAAATGACCCAAATGGCCCAAATGACCCAAATGGCCCAAATGGCCCAAATGGCCCAAATAGCCCAAATGGCCCCTATGGCACAGCGGCCCTCTGGCGATGTGGTCCTGTGGCCCTTGGCCCTGGCGCTAGTCTTGGCGCTGGCCTGGGCCCTGGTCCTGGCTCCTCGCCCATCCATCGAAGGCACTATGAAAGATGAAGTATGAGAGGTAATAAATGAAGAGTAAATGGAGGAAGATTAAAGGATGAGCGATGACAAGGTAAGGTGAGGGACGACGAGCAAGGGGTGAGGATGGATGTGTTTGTGTATGTGCATGTGCATGTGCATGTGTGTGTACATATGCATGTGTGTGTGTATATGTGTGTGCGTTTTTTGTGTGTGTATGTGTGTGTGCGTTTTTGTGTGTGTGTGTGTGTGTGTGTGTGTGTGTGTGTGTGTGTGTGTGTGTGTGTGTGTGTGTGTGTGTGTGTGTGTGTGTGTGTGTGTGTGTGTGTGTGTGATTCACCATGGTCTTGGATCAAGTGCTGAACTCGTGATCGACAGCTATTACCCTCTCTGATGAGAGCTCATAGCTCATATAAGACTATAAGACCGATCTCTGGGTAATGTGACAACCTTACACATACACACACCCAACTCCCTTCCACGAAAAATGGAGTAACGGCTCGCAGCGCAGCGATAAAGAACTTATTTTAGCCCATGCCGGCATTCGAACTTGGACCGCTGGAGTAGCGGTTGCGAATGCTACCACTGCTCCGTCGAGTCGTGTGTGTGTGTGTGTGTGTGTGTGTGTGTGTGTGTGTGTGTGTGTGTGTGTGTGTGTGTGTGTGTGTGTGTGTGTGTGTGTGTGTGTGTGTGTGTGTGTGTGTGTGTGTGTGTGTGTGTGTGTGTGTGTGTGTGTGTGTGTGTGTGTGTGTGTGTGTGTGTGTGTGTGTGTGTGTGTGTGTGTGTGTGTGTGTGTGTGTGTGTGTGTGTGTGTGAAATGCAACGTATAATGAAGGACGCACATGGGGTGACGTATACAGGCTGATAGCTTACAGACTGATAGCGTACAGGCTGATAGCGTACAGGCTGACACCTCACTGGCTGACAGCGTACAGGCTGACAACGTAAAGACTGACACGTGCGGCATAGTTAGTACGGTATGAAGCGTACAAAGTTGCAGTTAATGTTATGATAAAGAAAATTTCATAAGATAGGGAAAACTGTAAATATGAGGAAGTATAAAGTGGTGATAAAACAAGAAGTATGGGTGACAGGTATTGGGTTATTAGGGGTTAGGAATGTGTTGACATGCAACACAAAACAAAATCCAGCATAAGCTAGGTCAGTGGTTCCCAATTTTTTTTCAGGTTTATAACTATACGTACTAAGTTAACATTAATACTATTGCCGGGTACCACAATATTTCCTTTATTTTTTTTTATTTTTTTTTTTATTTTTTTATTTTTTTTTTGGGTGGGGGGGTCATCCCCCCATTACACCCCGAAAATTTGTTAACTCCCCCCAGTTTGGGAACCACTGAGTTAGTGGATGTGGATATCTTGTGTCAGGTGGAGGTGGGAGTGGAAGTGTGGAAGAAGAGGTGGAAGTAGAGATGGAGATGGAAACTGAGGTGACAAAGAAGGCGACGATGCGGAGGCGATTCTGGGCAAGACAGTGCTAGTTTCGTTTTAATGGTGATTAGAACAACTCTACGTATCTGTAATGACTTCCAAGTAATTAGAATTATACCGAAGGAGGAGGAAGAGGAGGAGAGTTGGAGGGAGGGGAAGGGAGGGGGGAGGCGGAAGAGATGTGAAGAGGGAAGCCGATAGAAAATGGAATATTAATTCAATTTTGAATTTTAATTACTATCATGTCACAAGGAGCGGTTCTTAATTACAGAGTGCTCTTGTGGGGAAAGTAAAGAAGCTGCTACCTTTTGACATGGTTCG
>NC_134786.1:3475935-3488435 GCF_046742065.1 Oratosquilla oratoria
TTTCTTCCGACTCTCCACTACTAATTTCTAGCTCTTCTGAATTCTTTCCTTGTTCTATCATTTCTTACCTTCCTCCATTACTCGTAAACCAAATTTTTGCCTTTTAGCTGTCTCACATTCTATCATGGACCAATCCTTTATACGATGTGTATGTGTGTGTGTGTGTGTGTGTGTGTGTGTGTGTGTGTGTGTGTGTGTGTGTGTGTGTGTGTGTGTGTGTGTGTGTGTGTGTGTGTGTGTGTGTGTGTGTGTGTGTGTGTGCGTGTGTGTATGTGCGTGTGTGTGTGTGTGTATGCATGTGTGTGTATGTATACGTTTTCATACATACACATAACACACATATCAGTTTATAATGACAAAATTATCCTCTACATCACCAGGTTATATATGTCCCAATCACACCATTCGGTTATTGACAGGTCAACAAGAAACTCGAATCTTAATTAATGTGATGCTGATGCGGGCATGTAACGCATATACCGACGCGGGTCGGCATAGCGAATAATGAAAAGGGAAGAGGTATGGAGGATGGTGTAGTGATTAGGGCCAAGGTGGTAACAGAACTACGAATGTTAATGGTGGTGGTGATGGGACCGGTATACGTGATAATTATAGTGGTAGGGAGGTTTAACGTTGGTCGTAATACGGATGTGGAGTGTGGAGCGTGGAGTGTGGCGGGTGGAGAGTGGACTGTGGGGTGTGGGTTGTGAAGTATGAAGTGTGGATTGTGGAGTGTGTAGTGTGTAGTGTGGAGTATGGGATGTGGATTGTGGGGTGTGGGGTGTGGGGTCTGGAGTGTGGGGTGCATGGTATAGGCTGTGGATTTATGAGGTGTGGATTTTGGGGTGTGGAGTGTGTAGTGTGTAGTATGTGATGTGGATTGTGGGGTGTGGGGTGTGGAGTGTGGGGTGCATGGTGTAGGGTGTGGAATGTGGAGTGTGGAGTGTGGTGTGTGGTGTATGAATTGTGGGGTGTGGGGTGTGGAGTATGGAGTGTAGGATGTGGAGTGTGGAATGTGGAACGTGGAGTGTGGAGTATGGGATGTAGAGTGCGGGGTGTAGAGTGTGGAAAGTGGAGTGTGGAGTAGGGAGTGTGGAATGTGGAGTCTAGTGTGTGGGGGTGTGGAGTGTGGGGAGTTGGAGTATACAGAGGCCAATAAAGTGAATGATGGAGGGAGGTCAACCAACGCCGTGGAGTGACAAGTTCCAGGTGACAGAGATGGAGGGGTGGAGGGGTGGAGGAGGGATGTGGAGGGACCATACCAAAGGAAGAGGACGAAGAGGACTGTGTGTGGAGTGAAAAGTAACCAACAATGTTGATGAATGGCGGGAAAAAATGATAAGTACTTGAGAATGGAGGACGGGGGAGGGGGGAAGGAGGGAAGAGGGAAGGGGAGAAGGGGGAGGGAAAAAAGGAAGGGGAGGAGGGGATAAGGGGGAAGGGGGAAAGGGGAAGGGGGAAAGGGGAAGGGGGAAAGGGGAAGGGGGAAAGGGGAAGGGGGAAAGGGGGGATAGGAAGGGGTAAGGAGGAAGGGGAAGGAGAAGGGGAAGGGGAAAGCGGAAAGGGAAGGGGTAAGGAGAAAGGGAAAGGGAGGGGAGAAGGGGAAAGGGAAGGGTATGGGGAAGTGGGTAGGGAAATCGGAAGGGGAGATGGGATAGGGTGTGGATAGAACGTAAAGGGAAAGAAGAAAAGGGAAAAGGCAGAAGGAGGAAGGGGAAAGGGGAGAAGGGGAAGAGGAAGGGGAGAGAGGGGGATACGGGGAATGTGTAGGGGTAGGAATAGCGGATAAAGAATAGAGGGGAAGGGGGAAGGTGGGAAAGGGGGAAGGAGGGAAGGATAAAGGAGGGAAAGGGGAAGGAAGAAAGATAGGAAGGAAAGAAGGGGAAGGAAGGAGGGTGAAAAGGGGAAGTGGGGAAAGGTAAGAAGGACAAAAAGGACTTGTTTGTCTATTATTTAACTTTATCTTATTTACTTATTTTATTCATTATTTATATTATTACAATACTATTCATTTTTTATTTATTATTATTGTCTTATTGATTTATTACTTTTTTTTCTTATTTATTTATTTATTATTTTTTTTTTTTGACATCTGACATAGTTATGGACCAAAATGTCGCCTGTCGGCATGCTCCTCTTTTGTATTTCATTGTACTTATCATCGTCTTCAACAACTCAACAGCGTTTCTGTCTTTATGGACAATATTGCACCACCTCTGACAGCCATTTCAGTTTCTTTTCGCTGGTTGATCTCGTTGAAAATGAGGCGCATATGCGATTGTAGCGAACAGAATCCCCCCACATGTGCGTCTACGCGACCTTTTGGCTTACAGTATCGTCGCTGCAGAAATGGGATGGACAAGGAGTTTATATGTTGTGTAGAAACAGCTGACTTTCGGCCTTGTATTACTATTGTGTAGAGTAAGTCCGTATTACGCCTGTACTACAAACATTTGTATCCCGTGCTACTTTAGCGTACGCCGGGTGCGTATATAAGGAACCAAGTTTTGGTGTCCAGAGGTAGTTCTTTGCAGCACTTGTAGCCAGCGGTGCGCGACCCAAGGCCTCGTGTTCAATCTTGCGGTCAGGCAGCCTCGGAGCTCGACCGCCCGACCCAGCCTAGGTCGACACTCGCACTAACCTAAACCAAACCATGAAACTCGCTCGAGCTTCATTCACTCCCTCGGCACCAAAGCACAAGTAACGTTCACGTATTGTTACACGAGTATTGTATTCGTTGGCCAGGCATGAGGGCAATGATGGAAGGAACGTGGGAGGGAGTTGCACGGGAAGCAGGAATTGGCTTCATCTGAATGGAATCGCGCGTCCCTTTGGCAGAACAAAAGTTTCAAGTTCGTCATTGGACTGAAGTAGTTACGTTGATTGTAAAGGAAAGGAAGATGGAGAGAACAGATTAGAGCAGCGTTTCTCAACCTTTTTACCCTTGCGTAACCTTTAAAACAATTTGCATGTCTCAAGGAACCCCTGCGCAAAAAAAGAAAGAAAAAAAAAATTACCATATCTTTCTCATTTTATTTTCATCATAATAATACTTTAGATAGGATGACGTCTATATTATATTATTACAATAACCAAGAATATGTCGTGCGTGTTTAATTATATTACGTACATGAAATTAGATAAAAAACAAAATCAAAAGTGCATTAGCTTATCTCACTTGTTCTCGCGGAACCCTTAGGGACCTTTTGCGGAACCTTAGGGTTCCGGGGAACCCTGGTTCTCTGGTTGAGAAATGCTGGATTAGAGGAAAGGAAATCTGTGGAGAAGTGGAGGTAAGAGGACCTGGGTTGGGAGGATGGAGTGACATACGATTTTGGCATTGGGAGGCTAGAGAGTGAAGGAGGTAGGGAGGTTGGGAGGGAGAGAGGGAAGAGGTAAGGTGAAGGTAGGGAGAGGTGAGGAGAAGAAGAGGCGAGGTGAGGGGAGGAAGAGGCGAGATGAGGGGAGGAAGACGTGAGATGAGGGGGAGGAAGAGGTGAGTGGAGGAAGACGCGAGGGGAGGAAGAGGTGAAGTGAGGGGAGGAAGAGGTGAGGTGAAGGTAGGGAGAGGTGAGGAGAGGAAGAGGCGAGGTGAGGGGAGTAAGAGGCGAGATGAGGGGGAGGAAGAGGTGAGGGGAGGAAGACGTAAGGGGAGGAAGAGGTGAAGTGAGGTGAGGAAGAGGTGAGGTGAAGGTAGGGAGAGGTGAGGAGAGGAAGAGGCGCGGTGAGGGGAGGAAGAGGTGAGGTGAGGGGGAGGAAGAGGTGAGTGGAGGAAGACGCGAGGGGAGGAAGAAGTGAAGTGAAGGGAGGAAGAGGTAACGTGAAGGTAGGGAGAGGTGAGGAGAGGAAGAGGCGAGGTGAGGGGAGGAAGAGGCGAGGTGAAGGGAGGAAGAGGTGAGTGGAGGAAGACGCGAGGGGAGGAAGAGGTGAAGTGAGAGGAGGAAGAGGTGAGGTGAAGGGAGGAAGAGGTGGGGTGAGGGGAGGAAGAGGTGTGGAGAGGAAGAGGTCATGGGAAGAAGAGATGAGGGGAGGAAGAGTTATGATGAGACGAGAAGGATGGGAGGGAAGGAAGACGTGAGGTGAGGGAGGAAGACTTGAGGTGAGGGAGGAAGAGTTAAGGTGAAAGGAGGATGAGGTGAGGAGAGGAGAGGTGAGGAGAGGAGATAAAGAGGTGAGGAGAGGAGAGGAGAGGAAGAGGTGAGTGGAGGAAGAGGAGAGGAGAGAAAAAGGTGAGGAGAGGAGAGGAACTGAGGAGAAAGAGGTGAGGAGAGGAGAGGAGAGGTGAGGAGAGGAGAGGTGAGGAGAGAAGAGGAAGAGGTGAGGGGAGGAAGAGGTGAGAGGAGGAGGAGGAGGAGGAGGAGGAGGAAGGGGAGGAGAGGGAGGAGAGGAGAGAAAGAGTTGAGGAGAGGAGAGAGACAACTGAGGAAAGGAGAGAAAGAGCTGAGGAGGAGGAGGAAGAGGTGAGGGGAGGATGAGGAAGAGGTGAGGGGTTAAAGAGGCGCGAGGAGGAGGAGGAGGAGGAGGAGAGGGAGGAGAGGAGAGAAAGAGTTGTGGAGAGGAGAGAGAGAACTGAGGAGAGAAGAGAAAGAGGTGAGGAGGATGAGGAAGAGGGGTGAGGAGTGGAAAGGAGGAGGAGGAGGAGAGGAGGGAGAGAGGAGAGAGAGTGTGGGGCAGGAAGAGGTAAGGGAGAAAGAGGCGAGAGGAGGAGGAGGAGGAGTGGGAGGAGAGGAGAGAAAGAGTTGAGGAGAGGAGAGAAGGAGCTGAGGAGGATGAGGAAGAGGTGAAGAGGATGAGGAAGGGGTGTGGGGAGGAAGAGGTGAGGGGAGGAAGAGGTGAGAGGAGGAGGAGAGGGAGAAGAGGAGAGAAAGAGTTGAGGAGAGGAGAGAAAGAACTGAGGAGTATGAGGAGAGGAGAGGGAGAGAGGAGGAGGAGGGAGAGAAGAGGAGTGAGGAGGAGTGAGGAGGATGAGGGAGGAGGAGGAGAGGAGAGAGGAGGAGAGGAGGTGAGAGGGGGAGAGGGGAAGAGGCGAGGGGAGAGGCGTGAGCAGACTGGGGCGAAACGGTACGCGCCAGACTCTTCTAGCTCTTCGGCTCAACTCGGCCTCTCTTCGCACCCTCATGCCCCTTTCGCGTCTCAACTCTTCTTCCTTCTTCTCACCCTCTCGTTGCTTCATATCGTTATCCCCCTTCTCTCTCGTCATCGTTATCGTTCTTCCCCCCCTTTCTCCCCCCTCCCTCTCCCCCACCTTCCTCCTCCCCTTTCACCCCCTCCCCCTTATCTCGTTCCTTTTACCTTTTACATTCTTCCGTGTCCCACTCACTTCTTCCTCCTCCTTGTATGAAATATTCACTGCGTAGTATTTAAACGAAGAATATATAGGAACTCTAGCGATATCCATACGGGGCAGAGTCACGCAGATTTTTTATATTTGAAGAATAATCTCCACTCTAAAAAAAAAAAAGATAAGAATAAAAAATAAAAGAATACTTATCACTTTAATCTTCTACTATTACTCCATTTTCTTATCCTTATTTCTCCTTTACCAGCTCCACAATGATAGAAACGCCTGTCATTTCTGACAAAATATTCCCCATATTTACCTACCTACCTACCTACCCACCTACCTATTTACCTACTTAACTCTTTACCTACTTTATATATTACTTAACTATTTACCTACTTACCCATTTACCTACCTACTTACCCATTTACCTACCTACCTACCTACCCACCTACCTACCTATTTACCTACTTAACTCTTTACCTACATTATATATTACTTAACTATTTACCTACTTACCCATTTACCTACCTACCTACTTACCTCAATCCCAGCCTCCATTCCCTCTCTCCTTCCTCTCCCCCTCTCCCTTTCCCCCCTTTCCTCCTCCATCTCTCTCTTCTCTTCCTCATCCCTTTCTTCCTCAATCTCTCTCTTCTCTTCCTCACCCCCTTTCTTCTTCCATCTCTCTCTTCTCTTTCCCTCCTCCCTTTACTCTCTCTTCTCCTCCCCTTCTCTTATTTGCCCATGTCTCCCTTCTGGGTTGTCTATTTACCTACTTAGCCATTTACCTACTTACCTACTTACCTCAATCCCAGCCTCCATTCCTTCTCCCTTTCCCCCCCTTTCATCCTCCATCCCTCTCCTCCCTTCCTCCCCCCCCTTTCTTCCTCCATCTCTCTCTTCTCTTCCCCTCCTCCCTTTACTCTTTCTTCCCCTATCCTTCTCTTGCTCGCCCGTGCCTCCCTTCTGGGTTTTCTGCAGCTTCCAAACTTAAGTGATCTCGTTTGCTTACATAGCAGTACACTCAGGGCGGGCGCCGGCAAAAAACGGACTGAGCGCGAGCAGAGTGACGGTTATAGACGAGACGGAGTTGGATTCTGAAACAGAGTCGGTGGCGGTAATTTCTGTCACGAAATAAGAACCGGGTGTAGGACGGGATGGGACTAGGAGGAACGACGAGGAAGGAGGGTGAGAAGAAGGGGGAGAGGGAAGGGGAAGAGGAGAGGGAAGAGGAGGGTGGAGGGAAGGAGGAAGGAGGGGAAGCGGAGGGGGAAGGGGAGGGCAAAGTGGAGGAGGAAGAGGAGGAGGAAGAGGAGGAGGAACTGGAGGGCGAAGGGGAGGAGGAAGAGGAGGAGGAAGGGGAAGAGGAAGGAGGATGAGGAGGAAGGAGAGGAAGAGGAGGGGGAAGAGGAGGGGTGGAAGGAGGAGGGTAGGAAGAAGGGGGAGAGGGAAGGAGAAAAGGAGAGGGAAGAGGAGGGCGAAGGGGGGAGGAAGGAGGGGAGGGGGAGGGGAAGGGGAGGGGGAAGTGGAGGGAGGAGAGGAGGGGGAAGTGGAGGGAAAAGAGGAGCGCGAAGGGGAGGGGGAAGAGGAGGGGGAAGGGGAAGAGGGAGAACGGGGAGGGAGAAGAAGGGAAGGGGGAAGGGGAGGGTATAGGAGGGCGGGGGGAAGGAGTGGAAGGAGGAGAATGGGAAGAAGGGGGAGAGGGAGAGGGAAGAGGAGAGGGAAGAGGAGGGCGAAGGGGAGGAGGAAAGAGGGGAGGAGGAAGGGGAGGAAGAAAGAAGGGAGGGGGAAGGGAAGGGGGAAGGGGAAGAGGAAGAGAAAGAGGAAGGGTGGGGGAGAGGGAAGGAGGTAAGAGGGGAAGGGGAGGGGTATAGGATGGAGTTTGGGAAGGGAGTTGGGAAGGGAAGGGGAGGAGGAGGGGAGAGGGAAGGAGAGGGAGAGTGGTAGGGGGTAGGGGAAGAGAAGGGGGAAGAGGAGGGGGAGGGGGAGGGGGAAGAAGAAGGGGAGTGGAAATTGTAGATAGAAGAGAAGGGGGAGGGTGAAGGGGGGAGAGGGAGAGGGAGGGGGATGGAAGGAGTTGGCAGGGGGAAGGAGGGAGAGGTAGGGGAGGGGATGAGCAGTGGGATGGGGGGAGGAGGAAGAGGGTGAGGGGATTAGGAGGGGGAAAGGGAGGGAATATTGGAGGGGGAGGGAGAGGAGGAGGGGGAAGAGTAGGGGGAAGGGGAGATAGATAGTAGGAGGGGGAGGGGGAGGAGGAGGGAGAGGGGGAATGTGGAAAGGTAAATGTAGGGGAGGGGAGGGAGAGGGAGAGGGGGAATGTGGAAAGATAGATGTGGAGGAGAATATAAGGGAATGAGGGATGGTGGATCGGACCTGCCTAAATGCAATTTCGTTGCTCGTGTTGCCTTGACCTATGGTCATCACTTTATGGTCTATTGCAGTGGTTCCCAAAGGGTGTGCCGCGGAACCAAAGGTTGCCGTGAGATCAATTGAGGGTGCCGCCAAAATTCAGGGCAAAAATTATCTGTCACAATTATATTTTGTATTGTCATCCATTTATGTTCATTAAAGCAGTATCAGTGTAAAGATGAGTATTTTCATATTATCCAGGGACAAAATGTTGTCACACTGATGTTGAATCAACAAAATACTGATACACTAGAATTTAGATTTTCGAATTAGGGAAGAACCTTTGCACTAAGCACTTTGGGGACTGTTGGGGCTTATAATACACAGTCTCTGCTGGGAATCGGAGAGGAGTGTGGGATTCGAACCCGTAAGTCAGCGAATGCGAAACCAGCACGCTTCCTTCCGATTACCTTAAAATATCGATGAAATAGTATTTTTGTGGCAACTCGGACAATACCGATAACTCGGCATATGGTACTGCGAGTTATTGGGGTATAGAATTCATCTCTTTCACTTAGAACTGGATTTTCTTTTATTAACTCGGCATAGTCATGTAAACTACTTTTTTGACAATCGTGTAAGCTAGTGCGCAAGTATGTATACAGAAAATACAAATACATATGAGCATGTATGTATACATGTGTGTATGTATGTCGTATCCGAGAACTGACACTTTGACGTGATGGATAGGCTTGAGAATCTTAATGACTACAAAAACTATGTCAGTGGAGATGAAAATCACTGCAAGGTTACCCATATCGAACAGATTTTATATGAAATATGAGACAAAGAGCGGCTCGTACACACAGTCGCAGGACCCACTGCTAATTGGCACGTTCCTAATGGCGAACAAGGAAATTCCTCATAGATATATGGGGTACTGTCATAATGATGGCGTGGACCATTGGGTACCCTATATATATATATATATATATATATATATATATATATATATATATATATATTTATATATATATATAATACATATATATGTGTGTGTGTGTGTGTGTGTGTGTGTGTGTATATATATATATATATATATATATATATATATATATACACATATATATTGATAGATAGATAAACACGTCTCCATCAAATATACTGAATAAGGAGACACCAAAGAAATATCTTACCAGAACCCAATTTGTAGGGAGGTGAGATTACTGCCAAAATTCCATCACAACAAAAATAATTAATTGCACAACCAAAACAAAACCGGGACTCACTGCTGGATCATCGTCTCCTAAAAGTCCAACAAGACGGAATTTCAGATAGAAATTAAAAACAGATTCGAAATTCTAGGAAATAACGAGGAAACCACTGAAGGTTTAAATTTGAATGTATTAAATATTATTACGGAATCGGCAGAGAAAGTAGGAAGTACAAAAAGTATTAAAGAAAACAAATACGCCTAAGATACAAATGATCTAATTAGAAGAAGGAGGACTATGCAGATTGAAAGCAAAAGAGACGAAGTAGAGAGAATAGAACTAAATAAACATAACAACAAAAGGCAGAGATCAGAGAAAATAAAACATGGATAAAAAAGAGGAAACTATTCGAAAAGGTAAATGTATTAAATGGGCCGATCGCAGACGTTCTTTATGAAGGCAAAATATTATATGTTTGAAAGACAGAAATGGAGAGATCATTTAATGCAGAGACAGAATGGTAAAAAGACTAGAAGAATTTTACCAAGAGTCAAAGACCGTAGTTGAGTCAGTAAATTTATCAGTAGACATTAGTAGTGTACCAGTAGTTACAAAGAATATGAAACACCATCCAACTCTACTAACCTTTCCCGATCAGCATATGCATGTATCACCTGTAAATAAAATTTGTAAATAGAATTTTGGCAACTCCCCGAGTCTTCCTCGGAGGTTGCTCCATGTTTGTAGAGGAGAGAAGACTGAGGCATTAAAACGAACGGACTTTCACCTCATTTGTCTCACCAAACATCTAATGTAAATCCCAACTCCAAATCTACAAGAGGAAGTGGAATTGGGCAGGTAAGTTAGCGCGAACGACTGATGAGCGATGGAGTATGTGTTACTGAGTGGACGCCGGGAGATGGGAAGCGTGGAAGAGGGAGACCAGACAGAAGATGAAGGAACGAGATAGAGAAGTTTGTTGGAGTGACGTGGAAGAGGTTGGCGCAATCGTGAGTCATGGAGGGCTATGAAAGAAGCCTTAGTTCAGCAGTGGACATAGCATGGCTGATGTATGTATGTATGTATGTATGTATGTATGTATGTATGTATGTATGTATGTATGTATGTATGTATGTATGCGCGTGTATGTGTGTATATATATATATAGATATATATATTATACATATATATATATATATATATATATATATATATACGAATTCTTTTTTCTATCTACTTTTTTATTCATTCATGTATTTACTTATTTCAATCCTTCAACATTTCTTTCACTCTTCTCCAGATCGTCCCATACAACAAGACACACGCCCCTTACGCTCTTCCTATCTACCACACATAAAACACGGCGCATGCGCATATGCGCGTGCATAAGTAGCGTCCCCCATGCAAAGCGTTATGTCCCTCTCCTCGCCTAACGAGCAAGGCGCTATCGTGAAGGGTCGTCTGGGAGCATTTGTGTCTCGTTCGTCGCGCTCTCTCGCGCGTCCACGGGATCCTTCGAGCTTATCATCACGGATCTGCGTCGACCCATACCTCATGTGGGTTCCCTGCTCGCGGTCTCAATATTACTCATATTTTTGGAGGGTTATGGGGACCACTTAGGTGTAACGCCCTTCGTCGGTCCAAATGTTGTTCTTCTTTTTCTTCTTCTTCTTCGTCTTCTTCGTCTTCTTCGTCTTCTTCGTCTTCTTCTTCTTCTTCTTCTTCTTCTTCTTCTTCTTCTTCTTCGTCTTCGTCCTCTTCGTCTTCTTCTTCTTCTTCTTCTTCTTCGTCTTCTTCGTCTTCTTCCTCTTTTTCTTCTTCTTCTCCGTTTTCTTTTTCTTCTTTTTCTTCTTGTTATTCTTATTCTTCTTTTCCTTCTTTTCCTTCTTCTTCTTTTTCTTCCTTTTCTTCTTCTCCTTCTTCTTCTTCTACTACCTCTTCTTCCTTTTCTTCTTCTCTCTTCTTCTTCTCTCTTCTTCTTCTCTCTTCTTCTTCTCTCTTCTTCTTCTCTCTTCTTCTTCTCTCTTCTTCTTCTCTCTTCTTCTTCTCTCTTCTTCTTCTCTCTTCTTCTTCTCTCTTCTTCTTCTCTCTTCTTCTTCTCTCTTCTTATCTCTTCTTCTTCTCTCTTCTTCTTCTCTCTTCTTCTTATCTCTTCTTCTTATCTCTTCTTCTTTTCTCTTCTTCTCTCCTCTTCTTCTCTCCTTTTCTTCTCTCCTCTTCTTCTTTCCTCTTCTTCTTCTTTTCTTTTTCTTTTTCCTCTTCTTCTCCGTCTACTTCTTCTTCTTTTTTCTTTTTACTTTTTTTCTTCTTTTTCTTCTTTTTCTTCTTTTTTTCTTCTCCTTCTCCTCCTTGACCCCTTACTCCTCTTCCTCCTTCTTGTCCTTGTCCGTTTCCTTCTCCTCCTCGCCCTCGTCCTACTTGTCTTCTCCGTCCTCCTTGTCCTCCTCTCTTTTCCCCATCCTCTTCCTCCTCCATACCCTCCTTCTGCTCCTCTTCCTCCTGCTGCTCCTCCTTCTCCTACTCCTCCTCCTCCTCCCCCTCCTCCTTCTCCTCGGCCTCATCCTACTTGTCTTCTCCGTCCTCCTTGTCCTCCTCTCTTTTCCCCATCCTCTTCCTCCTCCATACCCTCCTTCTCCTCCTCTTCCTCCTGCTGCTGCTGCTTCTCCTTCTCCTTCTCCTCCTCCTCCCTCCTCCTCCTCCTCCTCCTCCTCCTCCTCTTCCTCCTCCTCGGCCTCCCTCTCCGCCAACTCCCACTTTATCTCTGCAAGTTTCTCCCTCCAGTTTCCCCTGTGAAGCTATACACCCCAAAGGGGATCCTGAACTTTTGGGCACCGTGCCTTGCCTCCTTCCCCTCTTCCTCTCCTCCCGTCCTCCTTCTCCTCTCCCTCTCTTCCCCTCTCCTCCCCTCCACCCCTCCCCTATCCCTTGCCTCCTTCCCCTCTTCCTCTCCTCCCCTCCTCCTTCCCCTCTTCCTCTCTTCCCCTCTCCTCCCCTCCACCCCTCCCCTATCCCTTGCCTCCTTCCCCTCTATCCTTCCCTCCTCCTTCCCCTCTCCCTCTCCTTCCCCTCCACCCTTCCCCCATCCCTTGCCTCCTTCCCCTCTATCCTTCCCTCCTCCTTCCCCTCTCCCTCTCCTCCCCTCTACTTCCCTCCACCTTTCCCCCTTCCCTTGCCTCCTCCTCCTCTATCCCTCCCTCCTCCTTCCCCTCTCCCTCTCCTCCCCTCCACCTTTCCCCCATCCCTTGCCTCCTTCCCCTCTATCCTTCCCTCCTCCTTCCCCTCTCCCTCTCCTCCCCTCTCCTTCTCTCCACCCTTCCCCCATCCCTTGCCTCCTTCCCCTCTATCCTTCTCCTATATCCTCCCCTCCTCCTTCCCCTCTCCCTCTCTTCCCCTTCACCCTTCCCCCATCCCTTGCCTTCTTCCCCTCTATCCTTCCCTCCTCCTTCTCCTCTCCCTCTCCTCCCCTCTCCTTCTCTCCACCCTTCCCCCATTCCTTACACCTCATTCGTCCTCCCTTTTCCCCTTCACACCCCTCCCCTTACATAAGAACATAAGAATGAAGGAGACTGTCTAATCGTTTCTTAAAACAACTGATAGTTTCAGCGCTTACTACATGGTTACTAAGTTTATTCCGTTCGTCGACCACCCCATTA
>NC_134786.1:3490935-3493435 GCF_046742065.1 Oratosquilla oratoria
TTATCACCACCATGACTACGATCTCCACCATCACTACCTCACCATCACAATCATCTCAGTCATCATCACAACTTTCGTCTTAATCACCATCAGCAGCACCATCAAACTATTACAACTATTATGTAGTAAAATGTCACCACCATAACTATCACCATTAACATCATTATTGCCATAGAAATTGTCATCATTACCACTTCATCAGCTTTGCTCCAGTTATCATCGCCATTAATACCACCACTGTTACCATGACCATAATTACCACCATTAACCCAAAACCAATAACACCAATGTGATCAGATTGATCATCAATATCACCACTGCTTGAACCTCCAGCTGTTCTACCTTCAACGTGATTTCTATCTCCTTTAACACCGCTACCTTTATTTACACCACTATCCCCATTCAACCCGCGGGCTTACGTTGACATCTTTTTGAGATCACAAATATCTCACCAGCGCAAGTCTATACACATTAGTTCACAATTAGGTCATGGTGTCATCACAGCCGAGAGGTCTAATTGTGAGAACGCTGTAATACCACCATAAACTCGCACGCATGTGTGCACTGTTTCCACGTTCAAGGAATATTATTAGTTTTATGGAAATTTTACCCCTCCAAGGAAAGTTTCAAGGGAACTCGTTTTTTAGGGAAATTTTGAGGAAATCGACAGATACAAAGGAAATTCCCCCTAAAATTGGCGTATATTCACCTGAAGAGTGATATAAAATTCAGTATGTTATCAAACACTACACAGAAAGAGATAAACGAGAAATATGACTACATTCATAGACAATATTGTTACGGTACATAGTACAAGCCCAATGCCTTGTACTATATTCGGCTCGCAGCCCGTTCCGGCCGGGATTATCACTGACCGAATCGGAATAAGTGAATAACCACCGCGCGTGGCTATGTACAATTGTCATAGCATGCTGAACCTGCAGGACGTTGTAAAAATGAAAATAAAGATTTGTAGTTTCATCACTGAAAACAACTAAAACCAACCCAGCTGTTTAAAATACTTTTTACAATTAATTTTATAACTACAACATATGAGGAAATTTCCAAGGAAATTTAATATCACGTCTACAGAAATCTAAGGAAATTGGGCAATTCCAACGAGGAATTTAATTTTGAGATGTGGAAACCTTGCGCATGCGCAACATTTCATTTTTAGTAATTGTTCTATATGTAGTAATTATTCTCTATATAGTAATTGTTCTATATAGTATTTACGTGTGTAGGTCTAACTGCGCACGTAATTACTACATAAAACAATTACTATGTAGAGAATAATTACTAAATGTACTGTACTAACATAATGTGCTGCACAGCACAGAACATATAGTACAGCTCGCTGTACCATGATCCACGATCATGCCCTAACCAGCAGCGTCACCTCTCGATCAACGGCCCTTTCCTACGTCCAGCAACGCGAGAGGGTCACATGCAAGTGCCTCTGCTTCATACACACTATCTAACCCATGCACTGGTGCCATATGTGTATTCCATAAGTATCTAACATATTTTGTATAGCATCGCCTCTACGCAATTTTGCAAGCAGGTTCCCCGCACATATGTAGATTTGTAGTTCATTATCTACATTGGGTTTGGTAAGACAAACGAGGTGAAGTTGTGTTCGCTTTGATGTCTCAGTCTTCTCTGCTCTACAATCATGATGCAGCCTCCGAGCAGAACTCGGGGGTTGCCAAATTCTATTTACAGGCATAAGTTGGTAGTTGCCACTACGCAACTAAAAATAATTCATTTTTCCTATATCTAAAAAGTACAATGCATGGACTGAGTCTGGACACTCAATATCCATACATTGGATAATATTTACATAATATTTACAAAACATAGAGAACATAAAGGAAATATGTGAAAAAGAAATAAAGTGTTGACATATGTTGATCTGAATGTTGGCAATGTTAGACGGAGACGTCTATTGTTTTGCTAGGGGTTTGGGTGTGGTTCGATACGCCTGGCTCCTTTTGCCACTGTCAGGTCCGATGACAATGAAGGGTCCCTTGAGAGTTAGATCCGAGCACAATGGAGGGTCCCTTGAGAGTTGTCTGAAGATGTCGGATTTCTCTCTCACTCCACATGCGTGCGTGTGCACGTGTGCACGCTAGACATCTTGCAAAACATATACAAGTGTCTCCTTATATATGTCACGTATATATCTATATATCCAATATTCTTATCTATATTGTTATAACCACAAATTACACCTGGCAACAAAAGGCACCAAACTACATACCAGCTAGACTCTACATGCCCAGGCCTCCGGGAAGTCGGTGCTAGCCCCTATTGCGTAGTGGCCACGGAAATGAAAGAATACGGCGAAAGTTCTAAAAAAGTAGGTTAACAAAAAGCAATTTACAACTTCTCACGGAGTATTTCCTGGCTTAAGCAACGTTGCAGATACACGTTCGTATACACTATGGATAATATTGATCATATAATTATATTTCCATTTAGCATATTTTAAGGACTT
>NC_134786.1:3500935-3508435 GCF_046742065.1 Oratosquilla oratoria
GCTTAGTGCTCGAATGACTAATCTATGGGTAATACTGAGACCTTACACGCACACACACACACACACAACTCCCCGCCCACGAGAGTTGGAGTAACACCCCGCAGCGCAATGATACTGAAATTATTTCAGCCCTGGGTGGGAGTCGAACCTAGACCGCCGTTGTGGCAGGCGAGAACTCTGACCACAGCGCCACGAGGTGTGTGCGTGTATAGATGTGTATGAGTTTTTATTCGCAAGTAAGGGGTCAGTTCGTAGATAGACGGAAAGAGAGTGGAAAGGAAAGAGAGAGATAAGAGAGAGAGGGAGTAAAAGAGAATAGAAGGGGAGGGAAGAGAGGAGAAGGAAGGGAAGAGATGGGAAGAGAATTGAAGGGAAGGGAGGGAAGAGAAGAAAAAGGGAGAGAAGGGAAAGAAAGATGAGAAGAGGGAAGGGAAGGGAAAGGGGAAGGGAAGGGAAAGATGAGGAAAGGGAAGGGAAGGAAAAAGGGGAGGGAAGGGAAAGAAGGTAAGAGAAGGAAAAGGGAATAAAAAGGGAGAGAGAGAATGAAAAAGGAGAAGGTAGGGAAGATAATAGGAAAGTTATGAAGGTAAGGGGAGGGAAGGGGGGGTAGGAGAGGGGAGGGGAGGGGAGCGGAAGGGAGGAAAGGGAGGGGGCGGAAGAGGAAGGAAGTAAAGAGAAGAGGAAAGGAAATAAGAAAAAGAATAAAAGGTGTAGGTAGGGAAGGGAACAAACGAAAAGAAAATGGGGAAGAGAGGGAAGGAGAGGGGAGGGAAGAGGAGGGGAAATGGGAGGGAGGGAAAGAAAGAGAAGATAAAGGGAGGGGAGGAAGGAGAAGAAAGGGAAAGGGGAGAGAAATGGGGAATGGAGGGAGGAAATCAAAGGGAAGACTATAGGAGGAGAGGGAGGAGAGCGAAGAGAAGGAGAGGAAAGGAAAGGGAAGAGTGGGGAAGCGAAACGAAGGGGAGAGAAGGTAAAGAAAAAGTTGGTGAGGGGAGAAGAGAGAAATGGTGGAGAAGGAAAGAGAAGTAAAGAGGAAGAGGAGGAAGGGAACTGAAATGAAGAGAAGGTAATGAGAGAGAAGAAGAAAGGAGAGGAAAGAAGAGAAATGGTGGAATAGGAAAGAAAGAGAATTAGAGAGGAAGAGGAGGAAGGATACCGAAGGAACGAATAGTTGTGATAGAAGAAGAAGAAGAAGAAGAAGAAGAAGAAGAAGAAGAAGAAGAAGAAGAAGAAGAAGAAGAAGAAGAAGAAGAAGAAGAAGAAGAAGAAGAAGAAGAAGAAGAAGAAGAAGAAGAAGAAGAAGAAGAAGAAGAAGAAGAAGAAGAAGAAGAAGAAGAAGAAGAAGAAGAAGAAGAAGAAGAAGAAGAAGAAGAAGAACGCGAAGAAGAAGAAGAAGAAGAAGAAGAAGAAGAAGAAGAAGAAGAAGAAGAAGAAGAAGAAGAAGAAGAAGAAGAAGAAGAAGAAGAAGAAGAAGAAGAAGAACGCGAAGAAGAAGAAGAAAAAGAAGAAGAAGAAGAAGAAGAAGAAGAACGCGAAGAAGAAGAAGAAGAACGCGAAGAAGAAGAAGAAGAAGAAGAAGAAGAAGAAGAAGAAGAAGAAGAAGAAGAAGAAGAAGAAGAAGAAGAAGAAGAACGCGAAGACGAAGAAGAAGAAGAAGAAGAAGAAGAAGAAGAAGAAGAAGAAGAAAAAGAAGAAGAAGAAGAAGAAGAAGAAGAAGAAGAAGAAGAAGAAGAAGAAGAAGAAGAAGAAGAAGAAGAAGAAGAAGAAGAAGAAGAAGAAGAAGAAGAAGAAGAACGCGGAGAAGAAGAAGAAGAAGAAGAAGAACAACGCGGAGAAGAAGAAGAAGAAGAAGAACGCGAAGAAGAAGAACGCGAAGAAGAAGAAGAAGAAGAAGAAGAAGAACGCGAAGAAGAAGAAGAAGAACGCGAAGAAGAAGAAGAAGAACGCGAAGAAGAAGAAGAAGAAGAAGAAGAAGAAGAAGAAGAAGAAGAAGAAGAAGAAGAAGAAGAAGAAGAAGAAGAAGAAGAAGAAGAAGAAGAACGCGAAGAACGCGAAGAACGCGAAGAAGAAGAAGAAGAAGAAGAAGAAGAAGAAGAAGAAGAAGAAGAAGAAGAAGAAGAAGAAGAAGAAGAAGAAGAAGAAGAAGAAGAAGAAGAAGAAGAACAACAACAACAACAACAACAACAACAACAACAGCAACAACAGCAACGCGAAGAAGAAGAACGCGAAGAAGAAGAACGCGTAAAAGAAGAACGCGAAGAAGAAGAAGGCGAAGAAGAAGAAGGCGAAGAAGAAGAAGAAGAAGAAGAAGAAGAAGAAGAAGAAGAAAAAGAAGAAGAAGAAGAAGAAGAAAAAGAAGAAGAAGAAGAAGAAGAAGAAGAAGAAGAAGAAGAAGAAGAAGAAGAAGAAGAAGAAGAAGAAGAAGAAGAAGAAGAAGAAGAAGAAGAAGAAGAAGAAGAAGAAGAAGAAGAAGAAGAAGAAGAAGAAGAAGAAGAAGAAGAAGAAGAAGAAGAAGAAACGGTGGAGGAGGAAGAAGGGGGGGAGAAGGAGGAGGAGGAGGAGGAACAGGAGAAGGAGGAGGAGGAGGAGGAGGAGGAGGAGGAGTAGGAGGGGAAGGAGGAAGAAGTGAAGGAGAAAAATGTGAAAGAGGATAAGGTGCATGAGGAGGAGGAGGAGCAAGAAGAGCAGGAAGAAGAGGAGAAGAAACAGAAGGAGCAAGATGATTTTTGCCTCGTCCCAATTTATGCTTTATTTGTAAACAAAGCCTTAAGTAAGGCCAAAACCAATTACTATAAATCCACTTTCCATCCATCTCAGCATCATAAATGGAACAAAAATTGCCTAAAACTTCCTTATAACAAATCTATCAATAATTTCTCCCAAATGCTACCAAAAGATAAGGTAAAAATCATTTATAGTTACCCCAATAATTTATTCAGAAAAGTAGTCAACGTTCATCACAGAACAACAGAAGACATAAACCTCGGAGTTTACAAATTACCCTGCTCAGGATGTGATGAAGTGTATTGGGGACAAACGGGTAGAGAATTGACAACAAGAATAAAAGAATATAAAGATTTAGTAAAATACGCACAACAGAACTCCGCTGTATTTCAACACGTCGCCAACAATAATCACCGCATAAATTGGGAAGAGGCAAAAATAATTTTCAAATCAAAATGTAGTTATAAAACAAAAATCATTAAATCTTCTATGATTAAGCAATTCCCTAATTTTAACATTTCAAAAGGACAATGGTCACCTGATTATATAGCCACCTTGGCAGATAACAAATTACTTCCTTCTATTGTAAAAGCGGATGACTAGCCACAAAGCCCGCGCAGCAACATAGACGCTACCTGAAATGAAATGCCCATGTTCCCTCACTCCACCTCTCGCCTCTGTATATATGTGTTTTCTTTTGTATTTGTATTCCGCTTGAAGAGGTATCACAGCAAGTGTTCGAAATATAGGGAAATCGTTATTTCCTTTTTTTTTTTAAATCCAATCAACAGTGGGTTTTTAGTATGTACATATATATACTGTACACACACACACACACACATGTATATATATATATATATATATATATATATATACATGTATATATATATATATATACATACATATATATACATATATACATACATATACATATATATATACATATATACATACATACACACACACATATATATATATATATATACACGAATACATATATATATGTATATATACGTATATATATATATATATGCATATATATATACATATATATATATATATACATATATATATATACATATATATATGTATATACATATATATATACATATATATATACATATATATATATACATATATTCATATATAAACATATATATATGTATATATATACATATATATATACATATATGTATATATACATATATTCATATATACATATATATATATATATATATATATATACATATATATATATATACATATATATATACATATATATATATACATATATACATGTATAAATATATATACATATATAAATATATATATATATATATATATAATATATACATATATATACATATATATATATACATATATATATATATATATATATATATACATATATATATATATATGTACATATATATACATATATAAAAATATATATATATATATATATTAAGGTATATATATATATATATATATATATATATATATGCATATATATAGGTATATTTCTTTATGTATAAATATATATATATATATATATATATATATATATATATATATATATATATATATAAATATACATAGTGACGAACTTGAGGTGGCATTGGGGTCGTCTGTGGAAGGAATGACAGGCGTGAGGAGGAGAGTTCCAGTGTTGGTTGCCGCCGCCGCCGCCGCCGCCGCCGACGTGTGTTTAAAGTGGCACTGGCGGCGACCCAGGTCTCGGCAGCTTATGGTGACAATAGTGGAAGAAGAAGTATTGGTGGAGGAAGTGGAGGTGGTGGAAGAAGCAGCGATAGAGAATATTGGTGGTGGTAGTGGTGGTGGTCGAGATTGGGGTGGGATGGTAGGGGTGACTGAAGTGGTGGTGGTTATGGAGGTGGTGGTGGTAAGGTGGTGTGTGAGTTGTTAGGTGTGGAGGTCGAGGTGTTGCAGGTGGTTGCTGAGGTGATGGTGGTAATGGTGGTGGAGGTGGTGGTGGTAATGGTGGTGGTGGTAATGGTGGTAATGGTGGTAGTAGTGGGAGTGGTAGTGATTGTGGTATGGGTGATGTTGGTGGTGATGTTGGTGGTGATGTTGGTGGTGATGTTGGTGGTGATGTTGGTGGTGATGATGGTGGTGATGTTGATGGTGATGTTGGTGGTGATGTTGGTGGTGATGTTGGTGGCGATGTTGGTGGCGATGTTGATGGTGATGTTAGTGGTGATGGTGGTGGTAATGTCGGTGGTGATGTTGGTGGCGATGTTGATGGTGATGTTGGTGGTGATGTTATGGTGATGTCGATGGTGATATTGGTGGTGATGTTGGTGATGATGTTGGTGATGGTGTTGGTGGTGATGTTGGTGATGTTGGTGGTGATGTTGGTGGTGATGTTGGTGGTGATGTTTAGCGGTGATGTTGGTGGTGATGTTGGTGGTGATATTGGTGGTGATGTTGGTGATGTTGATGGTGATGTCGATGGTGATGTTGGTGGTGATGTTGGTGGTGATGTTGGTGGTGATGTTGGTGGTGATGTTGATGATGACGATGGTGATGTCGATGGTGATGTCGATGGTGATGTTGGTGATGTTGATGATGTTGGTGGGGATGTTGGTGATGTCGGTGGTAATGTCGGTGGTGATGTTGGTGGTGATGTTGGTGGTGATGTTGGTGGTGATGTTGATGGTGATGTTGGTGGTGATGTTGGTATTATATATCCTTGTGATTCACAGGTTCAAGGGAAAAAAATCCAGAGTTTGATATATCTTTTGGTTGGAATCATGTGTTGGAATGATGGAAGGGTCGAAACAAGCAGAGTAAAAGAGAATGTTGGCAGAAGTGGAGATGGAAGTAGATGATGAGACCGAAGACAACAATAGTGGAAGCAAAGGATGAATATAATGGAAAATGGTGATAAATAAAAGATAGTGAAAATTATGAAAGTTGTCTCCAAGTCTTTAGACAACAACGGTGAAAAAGGTTAGAAAATAATTCAAAATGGTGAATGAGACAAGATGGTGATTAATGGTGAAAGTGGACAGTAAGGCTGGAGACAACATTGGTGAGAGTGAAGATTGGTAGTAGTACGAAATGGTGAAAATGGTGAAAGACAATGGGGGAGTCACCTCTACCCGACGCCCCTCGGGCTCTCTCCGGCGATTTTTTTTTTTTTTTTTTAGGTTGGATTGCCGAAACCAGTCCAGGATTGGGTCACGGTCCCTAAATTTACCTTTCAGTTCCGGGGTCTACTTACATGCTGAATAATGTCATCCAGCGTCAATCAATCAATCAATCAATCAATCAATCAATATGCGTAATCTACGATAAGAACAGATCGCCATGTTGTTGAAGGTCTAATAGAATTATACATATTCATACGTTACATACATTACACACGTTATATTCATTTTATACGTTGCATACGTTACATACGTTATCTACGTTACATACAAGTTACATACGTTATATACATTACTTACGTTACATGCATTACATAGGTTACATCTATTACATACGTTACATACGTAACATATATTACTTACGTTACTTACGTTACCTACGTTACATACGTTATATACATTACTTACGTTACATACATTACATACGTAATATCCATTACCTACATTGCATATGTTACACGTTACAAACATTACTTACATTGTTTACGTTACATACGTTATATACATTACTTACGTTACATACGTTACATACACGCATACATACATATGTATGTATACATTATATACAAATACGCACACTCGTCCTTTGATATTTGAAGAATTAACGAATTGGAATTCAAAAGTTGTGAAGTGTTGCGATTTTTCTTTTTCGTTTATTTATTTATTTGTTTATCTATTTATTTATTTATTTATTTATTTATCTATTTTTTTTTTCGAAGTCAATATACACCGTATGGTCTCCTGCTGACCTCTGGGCTTGTCATTGTAATTCGTAAGTATACATGAAATTGAAAGTAAAAGCGTTGTTATATAGTGTTTAGCTGTGCTTGGGAAGGAGAAGAACAGTTGTTGCATTTCCACGTATCGTATCATCTTTGCGTACCACCTAGTGATACGATATGATGCAACAGGGTATTGTACCCACTTGTTGCGTATCCGTATACAGCAGGCGGATACGCAACAAGTGGATACAATACCCTGTTGCACCATATCGTATCACTAGGTGGTACGCAAAAATGATACGATACGTGGAAATGCAACAAGTGTGGAACCGGCTTTAGAGGCGAGGCCATGAGCGATGATTAATGGTAAAAACATACTTCGGAGATGGCTATGTCACCTGAGTTCAAAGTGTAGTGGGACGATATGCAAGACAGTGTATCTAGTGTCAAGCGATATGATAAAGGAAAAAAATAAAATAAAAATAAAATAAAAAAATAAATAAGTACAGTGCCCAACATGTTCTTCGATTATTTGCTATTTTTATCGTTATCTTATTTTATTTTATTTTGTTTTATTTTTCATTTTATTCTATTTTGTTTTGTTTCATTTTATTTTATTTTATTTTATTTTACTTTATTTTGTTTTGTTTTATCTTATTTTTCATTTAGCGTTTTTGTTGTAAGGTTCCTTGAACATTTAGAATTTATGTCCTAGTTAGCACAATAAAATCTGATTCATCAGAGATAAACCCAGGTGTGATGGAAGATTCAGTCACCTAGAAGTAATGTAGATGGAGCTTACTTTTCATTCATCAACTATAACCAGCGTTTCTATCCTTGGTGACAATATCACACTGAAGAAAAGATATCAAACAGGTTAT
>NC_134786.1:3513435-3515935 GCF_046742065.1 Oratosquilla oratoria
GTCATCACTTAGGAGGACTTCGCCAACAGCAGCATGGAGGTATTCTTCAGGGGTCCCTCTCACCTTCCTTTAGCAAAGTGCTCTCCATAGCCTGCAAGTAAACGTTCGACAGACAATGCAATCAAGGTGCTATATCAAGAAGGTTATTCATCGGATGATATGAGATCTCAGTAAATTTCCGTTCGAGCCCAATTTCCAGACTTCATGCATGGAAGCGCCGATGAAGATTCAATAACAATTGCTGGAATTGAATCTCTTGAAAGCGAACATGACAGACTCTATGTTCTGCCTGAACAGACACTGGATTTCCTTTACAATATTCAGTCATAATACGTCATGTTCAGTCAGACTGAAGAACATCTAATGTTCAAGACTTACTTCATAGATTTTTCTTTCAGTTTAAGACAGATCTTATATAAACGCCCTTGAATAAAGAATATCACAATAGTTCGTGGCTCTCATCTAATCCAGAATTCATCCCTTCAGTTGAATCAAACCTTTGGATCATAAGCGAAAATAGATCCTTGATGAAGGTCGCCATTAGGAAACTGTTGACAGACCCTCCTTAGCCAAGGACATCCTAAATCAGATTTTCCAAAAGTGAATTAGGGTATAACAGCACAAAACACTATCTAATCTAGTTTCAGAACTATGGAGGGATGCTTTCGACCTTGTTTCCACCTAAATAGATCCGAGTTCAAGTCTCAACTGCTACCGATGGCTGCTGTTTGACCTGGCTGTCTTAGCACATGGGGCAAAGGTGCTCGTAGATTGAGACCTCAATCAGGAGAATATAAGTGATTGAGATCATGGACGACTATTTAACAACCCCCCTTCTCTCTCTCTCTCTCTCTCTCTCTCTCTCTCTCTCTCTCTCTCTCTCTCTCTCTCTCTCTCTCTCTCTCTCTCTCTCTCTCTCTCTCTCTCTCTCTCTCTCTTTCTCTCCTCCACGCACAGCACCGAGATGCTTTTGGAAACGTTAAGCTTTTTAGATATTAAGCTATTTATTTATTAATCGATTTCTTAATTATTTATCTGTTTATTATCTGTCTATCCATTTATTTACGTTCATTTATGTATTTGTCTATATATCTATTCTCCAATTTACTCTTCATCCACGGGGAGCTAATATGAGAAAGTTACAAGGGTGGTGGATGGGAGTGGAATGAGGGGGAGTGAAATGGGTGGATGCCTTTGACATGGTTACCTCTTGATATCTGGCAATGGATGCAGAGAGAATATATGAAGGCGTGATTGTGCCGACGACACTGTATAAGGTGGAGACTTGGAGTTTAAGAGAGGCACAAAGGAGAAGATTAAATGTGTTTGACATGAAGTGTCTGAGAAATATGATAGGGGTTATAAGATTGAATAGAGTGAGAAATGAGAAAGCGTGGAGGAGAACAGGGATGGAAAAGGAGCTAGCAGATAGGGCTGATGAAGGAGTATTGGGATTGTTTGGACACATGGAAAAGACGAGTGAAGAAAAAAAAAAATTGTGAAGGGCAGAGGTGGATGGAGTGATCTTTGGGGAAAGACCGAGGATGAGGTGGATGGATTGGCTTTGAGCAAGAAGAGAATGACTGTTGAGCAAAGAAGGGAGAGGGCAGGTGATAGGGGAGAATGGATGTGTACGGATTATACTTTGACGCAGTCCAAAGGGATTTCTCCCAATCTTCTATATTTTCCGCACGAAAGGCCGGAGAAGAAAGGGGGGGGGGTCACTGAATTAAGTGAAACAGCCTTGCTGTAGGTGTACTGTGTCTTGCTGCATTGCTTCTGGCCTGGGCCGTGGGCAGGAGACAGGGATGATCCCTTATTCTCGAAGAGCTATGATGGGAATGGAATGGGAGGGAGTGGATGCGTACCCTCGATTTGGCTAGCCCTCTCATATGGGGGAAAAAGTCTCTGGTATATAGATCGATAGACTTACAATTATCTATTTCAATGTATTTTTTCATTTGTCTCTAATCATTCATTTATATTTATCTATCAATTCATTTACCTACTTATCTCTTTATTTCTTCGCCTATCTATTTATTTATCAATTTACTTTTTCATCGACAACGCTGCCTACCACAATTCGGGGCAATTCGTTTCCCTCCAAATAAAGATAATTGCCTGACAACTACACACCTTCACAAGAACGCTCGGGACGAAGTCTTTGGTTAACCCCTTGCTTGCCGGGTGATACTGTCCCTTTCATCCTGGTTGCCGCCAAATGATTTGTATAATTTTATGCTGTTCTTTCTGTATCAAATGTGAGGAACTTAACAACAGGATGCGTGTACCTGTGGCCGAAGCCATCACCTTTGACCTTTGCTCTTTGGGGACTGTTGAGGCAGTTAACATCACTGCTGGGGATCGAATAGGAGTGCGGGATTCGAACCCAGGATTATATGAATGCAAGCCCAGCACGCTACCGATTATGCCACCAGCGAAAGAGGTAGAGGTGTAGTAGTTAATTCCCTCCTTTCGTGGTGGTACTTTTCCCTGGGGT
>NC_134786.1:3520935-3528435 GCF_046742065.1 Oratosquilla oratoria
AAAAAAAAAAAAGACACGAGCATCACAGTAGGAGAAATATTGTGTTGTTGCAAGAAGAGGAAGATGGGAGCTAAGAGAATGAATATTTATAAGAAGATGAGGAGGAGAAGGAGGAGGAGGAGGAGGAGGACAAGGAGGAGGAGGAGGAGGAGGAGGAGGAGGAGGACAAGGAGGAGGAGGAGGAGGAAGAGGAGGTGAAGACGGCAGTGAATGGAAAATAGAGTAAGAGTGGAAGGGGTAGGGGAGGAGGAAGAGGAGAAGAAGGAGAAAAATTAGGGGGAGGAGGAGGAGAAGGAGGAGGTTGAGGAGAAAAAGGAGGAGGAGGAGGGGGAGGAGGAACAGGAGGAGGAACAGGAGGAGGAACAGGAGGAGAAGGAGGAGGAAGATGAGTAGGGAGAAAAATAGAAAGAGGAGGAAGAAGAGGATGAAGAGTAGGAGGAAGAGGAGTAAGAAGAGGAGGAAGAGGAAGAAGAAGAGGAGGAGGAAGAGAAGGAGGAAAAGGATGAGAAAATGAGGAGGAGGAGGAGGAGGAAGAGGAAGAGGAGAAGGAGGATGAAATGGAAGCGGAGGAGGGGGAGGAGGAAGAGGAGGAAGAGGGGGAGGAAGAGGAGGAGGAGGAGGAGGAGGAAGAGGAGGAAGATATTGTTAGCAAGGTGTTAGTATCGTCAAGAGGAGAGAGCGTGGCATCCGGTGCGTCAAATATCAGAGGCGAAAATGTGTCGTGGGCGTCGACGATATCGCCATGCTAAGGATGTGGATGAAGTGGAATGTGGATGAAATAAGTGGATGAAAAAGGAATGGGTGCACGAGGATGGATGTGTATAGGAATGGGTGTCGGTGTTGGATGATGTGGATTAGGAGCCTGAATGTGGATGAAGTGGAATGTGGATGAAATATGTGGATGCAAGAGGAATAGATGTACGAGGATGGATGTGTATAGGAATGGGTGTCGATGATATCGCCTGGCTAAGGAGCCTGAATGTGGATGAAGTGGAATGTGGATGAAATAAGTGGATGAAAAAGAATAGGTGCACGAGGATGGATGTCTATAAGAATGGGTGTCGGTGTTGGATGCTGTGGATTAGAAGCCTGAATGTGGATGAGGTGTAATGTGGATGAAATAAGTGGATGAAAGAGGAGTAGGTGCACGAGGATGATGTGTATAGGAATGTGTGTCGGTGTTGGATGCTGTGGATTAGAAGCCTGAATGTGGATGAGGTGGAATGTGGATGAAATAAGTGGATGAAAGAGGAGTAGGTGCACGAGGATGACGTGTATAGGAATGGGTGTCGGTGTTGGATGCTGTGGATTAGAAGCCTGAATGTAGATGAGGTGGAATGTGGATGAAATAAGTGGATGAAAGAGGAGTAGGTGCACGAGGATGACGTGTATAGGAATGGGTGTCGGTGTTGGATGCTGTGGATTAGAAGCTTGAATGTGGATGAAATAAGTGGATGAAAGAGGAATAGGTGCACGAGGATGGATGTGTTTAGGAATGGATGTCAGTGTTGAAAGATGTGGATTAGGTGCCTGAATTTGGATGAAGAGGAATGCGGATTGAGTGCAATGTGGATGAAAAAACGTATGAGAGAGGAACGGGTATATGAGGATGGATGTAGATAGGAATAGGCTCCGAAGTTGGATTTAGCGTATTAGGATACCTAATGTGGATGAATATGGATGAGCGTGGATGAGGAAAGTGGTTGAATGATGAATGGGTAAATGGCGGTGGATCCCTATGAGAATGGATGTCGATGTTGAATATTGTGTATTAGGTGTGAACTGGGTGGAGTGATGTGGATGAGTGGATGAGGACGAAGGGAAACGTAAACGAGATCAAATGAAAGGAATGTGGATGAGGTGGAAAGTGGATGAAGAAAAATGTGAATGGGAAATAATGTGGAATCGGCTCAATGTGGAGTAAAAGCAATTTGGATAACGAGGAAAGTGGATGAGAAAAAAAATGGATGCGAAAGACTACCTGGATGGATAAAGTGGAATACTGAGTCTGAGTAAGTCACATAAACGAGAGTATAATGTGGACAAGAATTGTGGAATAAAAAGGAAGATAAGACAGGAGGATTATGATTTGGAAAACGATTGATCCTTGTTGGAAAAGAAGAAAAATAGGGCTTAGAATAAAGAAGACAATTATATTTAGTGTGGAAGAAAAAAAAAAAAGAGAGAGAAAGGTAAGGAAGGTAAGACGTGTGAGGGGTATTCAAGTAAGTGAATTGACACTGGATTCGTGGATTTGTGCCTGTTTCTTAGGGGCAGGTAAATGTTGTTCCTGTATTAAAAAAGGATGATAAATTTCTGCAAAAACTACAAACCAATCAATTTGACGTCGGTTGTAGGTAAAATGCTGGAATCATTAATAGCCAATTGTATCAGAAAAGATCTAGCAGTCCATTATCTGATCCGTGACTCACTGCATGAGCTCACTAATGTCCTCAAGGCGGCAGATAACGTTATATACTTCGACTTTAGTAAAGCGTTCGACAAGGTGTCCGACCAGAGACTATTAAATAAAATCAAAGCCCATGGCATAAGAGTAAAACTGTTTGAATGCATTAGTGCATGGATTAGAGACAGAAAACTGCAAGTCACCATTAACGGTGTAAAATCCAAATGGAGTTGTGTTACTAGTGGAGTTCTCCAAGACCCGGTCTTGGATCCCTTATTGTTCATTGTGTATGTGTCAACGACTTGGACGATGGAATTAATATTGATGTTAGTAACTTTGCGGATTACACTAAAATAGGACGACATATCAGATCAGGGAAATATGCTGGGAAACTAGAGCAAGCTCTTGATAAATTGTTTGCATGGTCGGGGAAATGGCAAATGGACTTCAACATCTTAAAGTGCATTGTGTTGGACGTAGGTTTATGCAGCTCAGCTAACAGGTATACCTTAGATATTGCCATATTAAAGAAGACAGAATCTGATGAGGACTTGGGAGCGCTAGTGAATCTGGACCTTAAATGCAGGAAACAATGCATTAGTGTCAGAAATAGAGTTAAGAGGGTATTAAAAATCATTGCCAAGACGATTACGACCAAAAGTGCTGAGGTAATCATTAAACTCTATCCGGCGATAGTTAGACCCATCCTTGACTATGCAGCACCGTTTTGGTCTCCTTACTATAGCATGAATATTGATTTTCTAGAATCAGTACAAAGGAAAATGACCACAATTATACAAGTGCTTAGAAGTTTATTATACGAAGACAAGCTCAGGGCCCTTAACTTCCACTCTCTGGAAAGATGAGAGTGCTGGGCTATCTAAATAAAGGTATTCAGATGGGTCAAGGGCTTTAACAAGGGTGATGAAGGCAAGGTCATTATATCAGATGGAAGGACAGGATTCGTAGTAATGGAATTAAATTTGACAAATTTAGGTTTAAGAGGAAAATAGACAAGAACTGGTTTACCAATAGAGTTGTTAACAACTGGAATAGACTTAGTAACAGTGTACAGTAGTGAGCGCTGAGACAATTAATTCCTTTAAGAAAACATTAGATCAGTGGTTCTTAACTTATGGTTCAGTGGCTCCTTGTGGGCCACCGTGGTTCACAAATAGGTCCACAAACAAAAAACTAGTGATAGGTAGTGGATGCACTAGGGTTCTATCCACTAGTGACGGGATTTCTAGGAGGCTAAAGAACAGCAACCCATAAGAACAGGATACATAAGGAAAACGGTTGAGAACCGCTGCATTAGATAATCTTATGGATAGGAAGGAAAAATGATAAGGAAGATGGAACTATCTTGTGTTTGTTATGTTTTGCAGTCTCCGCCTTGCTTGTATTTTCATAAGTAATAAAAGAACCAAGGAAGCTCGCTGTCTGAGCGGGTTAGGGCGTCGTTACTTGCAGCGAAGGTCGAGGCGAAGGCGGTTCGAATCCTGCCACCAGCGAAGTTGAACCAAGGCCATGGTTCATTAAATTCCACGCTAGAAAGCCCTCTGTGAGGGGCACCGTCCTAGCCTCCTGATAAGGGGGAGTGTGTGACGTTAAACCATATCATCATCAATAAGAGAACCAGAAAGAGAGAAAAGGAGGAGAGAGGCAAAGTAAAAGAAAAAGAGTGGGAGGAAGAGTTGCATGAAAATGAAGAGAAAGAGAGCTAAGGAGAGGAATGTATGGATGCAGAACAAAAAATGAAAAGAGAAAATAAAGTGAAGGGGAGAAGGAGGAAGAGGGGGAAGAGAACAGGAGTGAAGAAAAGGGAAGTGAAGAAGAAAATTGTAAAGAATGCTAGTATTAGGGGAAAAAATTGGGAAGTAAAGAAAACAAAACAAAAAGGTGATGAAGCGTGGAAAAAACAAACAAAGAAAAATAAACCAGAAAGGAGATGTAAAATACAAAAAGGGGAAAAAAAAGGGGAAGAAAGAATAAAGAAATAACAAGTAGAAATATGAATTTAAACTGCAAAGTAAGAGGCTAAAGATGAAAACATTTAAAGCGGGAGGAATAGGAGAACAAGAAAAAAATCGAGATAAAAATGCGGCACACGCGGAAAAGGAAAGAGGAGATAGCAAGCGAGTTCGCTGAGCAGGAAGAGGGATTTGACCGATAAAACCTATGGTCGGAAAAAGAGAGGAAAAAAAGAGCAACAGGGAAAAATATAGAGAAAAGAGAGAGGAAAAGGGATGTTGAGAGAAGGGAGAGAAGAGAGTGAGAAGGAAAGTGAAGGAGGGAAGGGAGGGAAAGGAAGGAAGAGAGGAAAGAGAGGGAAGAGGGAAGAGAGGGAAGAGGGGAGGAAAGGGAGGAAAGGGAAGAGAGGGAAGAGAGGGAAGAGGAGAGGAAAGGGAAGAGAGGAAAGAGGGGAGGAAAGGGAAGAGAGGGAGAGGGAGAATGTGTAAGAGGGAAGAAAGGGAAAAGAGGGAGAGAAAGAGGGAGAGGGAGAGGGAGAAGAATAGGGAGAGGGAGAAAGAGAAGAGAAAGGGAGAGGAAGAGAGAGAGGGAGAGCAGAAGACAGAGGGAGAGGAGAAGACAGAGGGAGAGAAGGAGAAAGTAAGAGAGAGAAATAGAGAGAGAGAGAGAGAGAGAGAGAGAGAGAGAGAGAGAGAGAGAGAGAGAGAGAGAGAGAGAGAGAGAGAGAGAGAGAGAGAGAGAGAGAGAGAGAGAGAGAGAGAGAGAGAGAGAGAGAGAGAGAGAGAGAGAGAGAGAGAGAGAGAGAGAGAGAGAGAGAGAGAGAGAGAGAGAGAGAGAGAGAGAGAGAGAGAGAGAGAGAGAGAGAGAGAGAGAGAGAGAGAGAGAGAGAGAGAGGGAGTAAAAAAATCCAAGTAGTAATATTGGCAAACATATGAAAAATGAAGGAACAACAAATCATTGACGAAGGAACAAAATAAACAAATAAATAGGTAAATGAATAAATAAAACATAAATAAATGAATAAGTAAATAAGTAGATAAAGACAAATATATTAACAAATAAAAAGACAAAAGAAACAAAGAAATGAATGAATATATAAGCAAATAAACAAGGAAAACAACGAAGCAACTACCATACCAAACATTCGTTAATAAATGATAAAGTAAACAAATAAACGAATGAATAATCAAATAAATAGATGAACAAATAAATGAATAATTAAATGAAGACTAGAATGATGGAGGAAACAAAACTGGCCACGAACCACTCCCATCAAGATTTTTACTATTATTATAATTTCTTTTAATCTATTTATTTACTTATTTATTCATTTATTTATCTATGATTTTATTTATTTATTTGTTTATTATTTATTTAATCACTTATTTATTTACCTATTTATTCATTCATTTATTTACTTATGTATCTATTTATTTATTCATTTATCTATTTATAAAAGATATTATTGATCTATTTATTCGTCTATTTATTTATTTATTTATTTACTTATTTGTTTATTTATCTATTTATTAACTTATTTATCTATCTGTGTATTTACTTATTTATTTACTTATCTATTTGTTTATTATTTATCTATTTATTTATTTATCTATTATTTATTTATTTATCTATTTATTTATTTATCTATTCATTTATTTATTCATTTACTTATTTATTTCTTTATCTATTTATTCATTCATCATTTATTTATTTATTTATTTTACGGATGAAGATCCTATTCATTTAAGGTGCAAACACGATGTCGCAACGCAGTGAAGCCCCATATTATTCATTTGATCTCCCTTTATATAGGCACACACACACACACACACACACACACACACACACACACACACACACACACACACACACACACACACACACACACACACACACACACACACACACACACACACACAGAATGACTGTAGTTATGAACCAGTGAAATCAGCACGACCATAAGGACTATGAGTTTGAAGCATTGGTATGAGATACTGGTCTACTGCACCTTTCTGTGCATTGCTCAGACAATTTCCCCAGGTCGATCCCTGGACTCCGGTGAAGTAATATTACCCAATATGCATGTATATATATATGTATGTATGTATGTATGTATGTATGTATGTATGTATGTATGTATGTATGTATGTATGTATATATGTATGTATGTATGTGTGTATGTATGTGTGTATGTATGTGTGTATGTATGTATGTGTGTATGTATGTATACATGTATGTATGTATGTATGTATGTATGTATGTATGTATGTATGTATGTATGTATGTATGTATGTATGTATGTATGTATGTATGTATGTATGTATGTATGTATGTATGTGTGTATGTATGTGTGCATGTATACATGTATGTATTTATATATGTATATATATATGTGTGTGTGTGTGTGTGTGTGTGTGTGTGTGTGTGTGTGTGTGTGTGTGTGTGTGTGTGTGTGTGTGTGTGTGTGTGTGTGTGTTTTATGTGTTTGTGTACATACAAATTTATCTTTGACAAGTTAAAACAAAATCACACACCATCATGGTGACTAGAATTCTAATTTGCGAAAACGATCCCCAATGTCTCTGAAAAGAAAAGAAAAAGTAAAATAAAAGAAAAATTTCCAACAGAAGAGAAACGAGGACACAAGAAAAATGAAAAGAAGCAGAAAAAGAAAAATGGAGGAGGTATTAAACAACAACGGGATAAAACGTGAGAAAGTAAAAAAGTGAAAAGTTGAGTTCAAAGGGAGACAGACACAGACACCAAAATCCCGCTAAGACAAAAGATCGTCGCCAACGACAACTTTAAAGTTGGACGAAGATCGGTTGAAGATGGGAAGGAGGACAAGAAGGAAGGTAGGAAGAAAGGAATGAAGGAGGGAGGGAAAGAATGGGGGGAGAGAATGGGGGGAGGAAGGAAGGAACGAAGGAGGGAGGGAGTGGGGAGAGAAAGAAAGGAAAGAAGGAGGGATGGAAGGAGAAAGGGAATGGGGGAGGAAGGAAGGAAGGAGGAAGGGAGTGGGGGAGGAAGAAATGAAGGAAAGAAGAAGGGAAGGAAGGAGGGAGGGAATGGGGGGAAGAAGGAAGGAAGGAGGAAAGGAAGAAAGGAGGGAATGGGGG
>NC_134786.1:3543435-3550935 GCF_046742065.1 Oratosquilla oratoria
CAGATATGAATATCAGACACCGACGATACTGATGGAAGTTAAGGTCAGAAGATACACGCATATCATTAACCGAAGATACTGATGGAAAAGTCAAAGGAGCATATATGAATATCAGTCACTGACAATACTAGTGGAAAGTAAGGTCAATACGAGCAGATATGAATATCAGACACCGACGATACTGATGGAAGTTAAGGCCAGAAGAACATACATGCATATCATTAACCGAAGATACTGATGGAAAGGTCAAAGGAGCATATATGAATATCAGTCACTGACGATACTGGTGGAAAGTAAGGTCAATAAGAGCAGATATGAATATCAGACACCGACGATACTGATGGAAGTTAAGGTCAGAAGAACATACATGCATATCATTAACCGAAGATACTGATGGAAAGGTCAAAGGAGCATATATGAATATCAGTCACTGACGATACTGGTGGAAAGTAAGGTCAATACGAGCAGATATGAATATCAGACACCGACGATACTGATGGAAGTTAAGGTCAGAAGAACATACATGCATATCATTAACCGAAGATACTGATGGAAAGGTCAAAGGATCATATATGAATATCAGTCACTGACGATACTGGTGGAAAGTAAGGTCAATACGAGCAGATATGAATATCAGACACCGACGATACTGATGGAAGTTAAGGTCAGAAGAACATACATGCATATCATTAACCGAAGATATTGATGGAAGATAAGGTCAAAGGACCAGGTATGAGTATCAGTCACCGACGATACTAGTGGAAAGTAAGGTCAATAAGAGCAGATATGAATATCAGACACCGACGATACTGATGGAAGTTAAGGTCAGAAGAACATACATGCATATCATTAACCGAAAATATTGATGGAAGATAAGGTCAAAGGAGCAGATATGAATATCAGTCACCGACGATACTGGTGGTAAGGTCAATAAGAGCAGATAGGAATATCAGTCATGGAGGATACTGATGTAAGGTAAGAAGGGTAGATATGAATATCAGGAGTTGCATTACAGAGGATAACGCAAAATTGAGTCAAAGAGGGTAAGAAATTATATTCTATTATTTCTGAGCTTAAGATACTATATTAATAAAAAATTCACACGCTCAAGCTTGCACATATAGAAATGCATACACACAATACCCACAGAGTCGCGCGTATATACACACGATTATTTCAGAAATGAATAAGGAAAGTCTTTTACGTAGTTTCAATTTTTACCATCTGGTAATGATTTCTACCAAATCAAAGACAATGTGACTACGGACCCTTTACAAGTACGACGTTTCGCCTGTCAGAGCTTTTCAGGTATATATATATATATTTTTTCCCCATGATCTAAAGTAAATTTTAGTATTAGAACTAACTTCCTGAGCATCAAAATCCTCACTCTTGTTTATAAACGCTTTAATTGGATTTTTAGAGATGAACACTATTTTGGATTCACTAATCTACGTTCAAAGAAACTGTGGAATTTATTTATCATTATATATTCGATTTTGTCCTCACTATTGTTCATAAACGCTTTAATTTGATCTTTAGAGATGAACACTATTTTGGATTCTCTAATTTATGTTCAAACAAACTGTGGGATTTGTCTATCATTATATATTCGTTTGACAAGAAAAAAAACGTATTTTGAATGTTGTGTCCATTCTGAAAAAAAAAAAAAAAAAAAAAAATTATATATATATATATATATGTATATATATATATATATATATATATATATATATATGTGTGTGTGTGTGTGTGTGTGTATATAATGCAAGCCTCAGTTAATTGAAATATCTCACAATTGATGTTTGACCTCTCCTTTCCAAACTCAACTCTCCAAAAATCCCTTCAAGCGAAGTTTTCTATAGCTTGGATGAAATTATATCGCCTTTCTTTACCATCTCTATATTTTACGCAATCGAGTTACGGCCGCACCTTTGGTTTACACGTTCTGTAGGCCCGTTTGTTATACTGAGTCAAAGGCCTTTTTGTGATCTACGAAAGCTAAACATAGAGGTCTATTGTAGTCTCGATTGTTGATCTACTGCCAAAGGACCTGTTTTTGTTAGCTGGTATTCGTATAGAGCTTTACTTAGTCTATTTGTAAGAAACCTAAAAACACTTCGTTTATTTGATTAACTAATTGGTCATTAGTTACTATGGTCTCTCTGGTGAAATAAAATCACTACACTTGGATTCAGAAAGACTTTTCTTATGTAAGCATTGAATACATATTCAAGTTAGTCTTCAATAAAACTCAGAAAGTCTATCTATAAATCTCTAGGTATTATTCCTTCGTTTATTTATCTATTTATTTATTTATTTGTTTATTTATTTATATTTTTTACTTTTAGATATTTTGTTCTTATGTATATTGTACATTGTGTGTGTGTGTGTGTGTGTGTGTGTGTGTGTGTGTGTGTGTGTGTGTGTGTGTGTGTGTGTGTGTGTGTGTGTGTGTGTGTGTGTGTGTGTGTGTGTGTGCGTGTGTGTGTGCGCGCGCGCTTTTATTTACTTAATTGTATTTGCCTAATTTTACTGAAAAGAAATGTACGTACGATCGTAGAAGAATCCCTTCCCTTTTTCTTTGTCTATTATTTTCTCTAGCTTTAATTTGCTTAGCAATAATGTACTACAATCATACTTCTTCGTGAGAAAGCTACTTTATTACTTGTAACCTCTGGTACACTACTAATGTCTACAAAAGTGTCTGTGGCATTTCATAAGTAAAACTCATGATAAAATAAATTTACTTCTTTTATTCACCTGTCATTCTATTAAACAGTATCTCTTAATAATGTCTTAATTCTACTAAAAAGAAAGAAAAAGAAAATTTCTGTTTCCCTGAAGCAACTCTGCGCCGAGCCCATTTGGTAATTTTCACATTTCAGGATAGTTCCCTCTATATTGTCTTTGCTTCTCTTCTACGTCACTTATCTTTTACATAGTTGAGTTTTAAGAGACCTTTGCATCAGATCTCTCGTTACTTGTGAATATTTATTTTTTCTGATTTTCTTGTATATGTACACACTTCATATTTTGTTTACTACTTAATGATATTCAATAAAGTGCTAATTATACCTTCAATTTTGTCATCACTATTTCTTCTTGTCTTGTCTTGTCTTGTCTTGCCTTGCCTTGCCTTGCCTTGCCTTGTCTTGTCTTGTCTTGTCTTGTCTTGTCTTGTCTTGTCTTGTCTCGTCTTGTCTTGCCTTGCCTTGCCTTGCCTTGCCTTGCCTTGCCTTGCCTTGTCTTGTCTTGTCTTGTCTTGTCTTGTCTTGTCTATATTTTCTTATTTCTGCCAGGGTTCTTTTTTTCGTAAAAATAAGTTTATTTCTCTCGGCTCTGAAAATAAATTTAGCTGTTCAACCTGTCATTGTTTTCCCTGTTTACTATTTATCTTATTCATAACAGTAACACTGTCTAAGCTATTGCTCTCATCTCCTAATATAAAACCCATTTCGTTCTTTGTTGTTCTATTTGGAGTTCATCAAGCACAGTTATGACCTACACGCTTCTGGTAGAACGTGGCCATTGTTCTCGTGTTGTAGTTTTGCAAAATTAACTAGCATCTCGCCTGTGTCACACGAAGACAGAAGAAGGAAGGAAAAAGGGCCGAGGAAAGAGAAGGAAGTAAATGTGTCCTGGATGACTGCCTTGGAGACGGACAAGGAGGGTACAAAGTGTAATTATACGAGCCGCCGAGTCTGAGGGAGTGGAAGGGTAAACACGATACAGAGGAAATATGTGGAGGGAAAAAGAGCAAGGAGAGGACGAAGAAAAGGTGAAGGGGAAAAGAGCAGGAGGATAGATAGGAGAAAGAGGAGGAGATGGAGGATAAAGAGGAGAAAGAGGAGGATTAGGAGAAAGAGGAGGATTAGGAGAAACAGGAGGAGGGGGAGAATGAGGAAAAAGAGCAAGAAGAGGACGAGGAAAAGGTGAAGGAATAAGAATAGGAGGATAGAGAGGAGAAAGAGGAGGAGAAGGAGGACAAGCAGAAGGAGGACAAGGAGAAGAAAGAGAATAAGGAGAAACAGAAGGAGGAAAAGAAAAAGAGCAAGAAGAAGACGAAGAAAAAGTGAAGGAAAAAGAGCAGGAGGATAGATAGGAAAAAGAGGAGGAGATGGAGTATAAAGAGGAGAAAGAGGAGAAGGAGAAACAGAAGTCGGAGGAGAAGGAGGAAAAGAAGAGCAAGAAGAAGACGAGGAAAAGGTGAAAGAAGAAGAGGAGGATAAAGAAGAGAAAGAGGAGGAGAAGGAGGACAAGAATAAGGAGAATAAAAAAGAGGAACAGAAGGAGGAGGAGGAAAAAAGAAGAGAAAGAGGAGGAGGAGGAGGACAAGAAGAAGGAGGAGGAGAAGGAGGAGGAAGAGGACAAGGAACAAGAGGGAACGAAGAAGAAGAAAGCAATACCAGGGCAAGAGGAGAAAATAACAACACAAAAAGAAAATGAACGATTCCCGTTGTACCCTTAGGGTCTCAGCATTGCCCAGAAAGTTTGCTTTCCTCTGCAAGACATCCCGGAAGTCTGTGCTTGCTCCGGACATTTGCAGAAGCAGAGGAAGGTCAAACTGGAACCAGAACAGGGCAAAAAATTCTTTACCATCTGGACGAAGTCTCTCCCGGAAGGCTATGGAACCCGTAAGGTACAGTCTCACCTGAGAGGTCATTAGTGAAAAGAAATTTTGAGTCGCGAAGATGGGCCCTAGCCTAGGATGCCTGTTGGAGACGAGGCACAGATTCTTATAGCAAACAAAAAGAAAGAAAGAAAGAAAGAAAAAAGAAAGAAAGAAACAAGCAAACGAACAAGCAAGAAACAAACAAACAAACAAAGCAAAAAACAGACAACAAAAACAAAACAAAAAACAATAGAACAGAATATGATGAAATAACAGAATGGTATATATATATATATATATATATATATATATATATATATATATATATATATATATATATATGTATATATATATATATATACATATATATATAAAGAAACAAATACAACAAATAAATGAACAAAGATAACTAAACTAAACAAAGACATAATAGATAAATCAATATTTCAGTAGATAAATAAACAATGAATAGATAATAAAAAGAAAATACAGAATTGCAATATAAGCCTTATAGTCACAAATACCACATTTTATATTTCTTTTTCAAAGCAGTTGGGAAAACTTATTATTATTGTTTTTTTTTATCTTCGTCGAATATCTTGCCACGGCAGAAAAATATCATGAAATGTTATAAGAAAAATATGAGGATAAAGTGAAAGGAATTGTAGTGAGATACAGTAATTTGTCACAACTTCTGAAAAAAAAACGAAATGAATATTTGAATGAATAAATAGATAAATGAATAGAAAAATAGATCAATAAATAAATAAACAAAATAAATGAAATGAAAAGTGGCGTTCTTCTGATTCAAAATATCTTTTTGTTCTTGTGCAAAAAAATATTAATAAAAAAAAAAAAATAGATACCCCTCAAAAAAAAAAAAAAAAATAGTAATGATAATAAATAAATAAATAAATAAATAAAATAAGATATAATAAAATAAAATACAATAAGATAAGATAGATAATATAAAATAAAATAAAATGAAATGAAAATGAAATTAAATAAAGTAAAATAAAATCGAGTAGAATAAAATAAGATAAAATAGAATAAAATAAAGTAAAATAAAGAAATAGAATAAAATAAAATAAAATAAAAATAAAATAGAATAAACAAATAAAAAATAAACAAATACATAAATACATAAATAACTCATATAATCATACTGTTGTTAAAGGAAGGAATAACAGAAGGCAGTAGAACGAAGGGATGGTAAAACCTCAGGACTGCAAACATGTGTGTATTCGAAATCTTCCTACATTACCACCCACTTACGAACCCAATCCAAGTCACATCATTCTATTACCTGATTCACAATTAACAGCCTAAACGTTCCTGAGTCGATGCTAGACGGCTTAATCACCGCTACCTGTCCTCAGAAAGACCCCATCAATGTTCTAACAGGTCCACAAGTCCTCTGTAATGTCCTTCTGAAGGGAAGGCAAGGTCCAGTATCGAATTACAAGACCTTCAGAGTTTCTCTCTCACGACAATTGAGTTCCTCCGGATCAGGGAATGAATTGAGTTTGAATTCGAAACGTCACGGTTCTGATCGTCTTTGTGCACATGTTATTCGCTATGGGAATACACAAGTGGATGGTTTGTTGGATGAAGTCTATGTATAAATCATTTGTCAAAATAAATACAAAATATAAACAAATAAACTTAAATAAATGATTAAATCAAGGAAATGAAATTAACGAATATACGAACACATATTTTTGATAAATAAACGAATAAACAAGTAAATACATTAAAAAGTCATTTTATCAATGCTTTACAAGAAGAAATTGATAAATAAACAAATAAATTAATTAACATATAAATAAAGTACAAATAAATACATGAATAAACAAATAGATAAATAGATATATTAATAAAGATAAATAAATAAATGAATAGACAATTACGTAAACAAATAAACAGACAAATAGATAAATTCTCGGGATTGCTAGAACAGTACACAAAGTTATTCATATTTGTACCAGTTTTTCCCTTGTTTGTCCGACATTTTCCCAGCTATGCCAACACCTCTTGTTTAACCAGCTTCCAAGCGTGTTTAAGCCATTCAATACATTTAAGCATCTAATTAGCGCTTGTTTTGGTTGATTTCACTTTTGGGTCTGAATTTCCTCAACTTTTAGTTTGATTCTATAAAGGCTCGGACCTGATTCTATAAAGGTTCGGACCTGATTTCATAAAGGTTCGGACCTGATTCTATAAAGGTTCAGACCTGATTCTATAAAGGTTCGGACCTGATTCTATAAAGGTTCGGACCTGATTCTATAAAGGTTCGGACCTGATTCTATTAAGGGTCGGACCTGATTCTATTAAGGTTCGGACCTGATTCTATAAAGGTTCTGACCTGATTCTATAAAGGTTCGGACCTGATTCTATAAAGGTTCGGACCTGATTCTATAAAGGTTCGGACCTGATTCTATAAAGGTTCGAACCTGATTCTACTAAGGCTCGGACCTGATTCTATTAAGGTTAGGACCTGATTCTACTAAGGCTCGGACCTGATTCTATTAAGGCTCGGACCTGATTCTATAAAGGTTCGGACCTGATTCTATAAAGGCTCGGACCTGATTCTATAAAGGTTCGGACCTGATTCTATAAAGGTTTGGACCTGATTCTATAAAGGTTCGAACCTGATTCTATAAAGGTTCGGACCTGATTCTATAAAGATTCGGACCTGATTCTGTAAAGGTTTGGACCTGATTCTATAAAGGCTAGGACCTGATTCTATAAAGGCTAGGACCTGATTCTATAAAGGCTCCGACCTGATTTTGTAAAGGTTCGGACCTGATTCTATAAAGGTTCGGACCTGATTCTATAAAGGTTCGTGTCTGATTCATTTTAAAATTGGGATGTGTTTCTCTTCA
>NC_134786.1:3558435-3565935 GCF_046742065.1 Oratosquilla oratoria
ATCCCTCTCTCTCTCTCCCTCTTTCTCTCTCTCTCTCTCTCTCTCTCTCTCTCTCTCTCTCTCTCTCTCTCTCTCTCTCTCTCTCTCTCTCTCTCTCTCTCTCTCTCTCTCTCTATTTCTTTTCACCAGATATTCATACCACGGGTTCTGGTAGTATCCTTTTGGACTTTAGAAAATCATCTGACTCGATCCAACTTAATGTCCCCTGATTGATCAGATTGAAGTTTGTGCGGAAATGAACAACGAGTATTATACTTGAGTTATTTTTTCAATAAAGATATATAAAAGGGACAAGAGAGAAGTAAAGGTAGACGAAGGAAGAAAACATAGAAAAGGAAAGAAAAACTGGAAAAAGTGAAAATAAGAAGGAAAGGAAAAGAAACTAAATAAAAAAAAGAAAGAAAAAGAAAAAATATAAAAGAAATGAGAGCCTAAAAGAAACATGAAAAGAAAGAGGGAAAGAAGATAATGAATTAAAAAAGAAAAAAGAAGAAAAAATAAAGAAGCAACAATAAGAAAGAAAAAAGGAAAAAAGAAAAGAGAAAAAAGGAAAAAAGAAAAGAAGCTACAAGAAGAAAGAAAAAAGTAAACGAAAAGAAAAAGAAAAAAAAGAGAGAGAAAAAAAAAAGAGAAAAACGAAAGAAGAGAAAAGAAGAGAACTGGATCCTCCGGCTATAGGATGACCTTGATTCGTTCTCGCGTAATTAGTTTGCCATGAATTTTGGGTCACTTTATTTATCTCGTTAGACTCATCCCAGGCACGCTAAGTCATTAAGGCTTCTTTTCCTGTCTGAAGCCCCTTTTATAGCCCCTTAATATCTTTAGCGACCATTTTTCCATCCTCCCGTCCCTCATTTCTTTGTTCCCTCCCCTCCTCTTTCATTTCCCCTTCATTTCTTTCTCCTCTCTCGCACATTTCCAGACCCCAGATATTCCAGAAGTCTTCCTCCTTATCCTCTGATTATAGATTTTTAATTATCTTTTTTTTCAATATGGAATTCTTCTTTTCTTTTCTTTTCTTTTCCTTCTGTTCGTAGTTTCCTTATTCATCCTTCTGTTCCCTTCCAGTAGAGCTTCTTCAAAACTCCCGCCTTCCTCGGAAGCTTCTGCCAACTCATCCTTCTCTCTGTCTCTCCCGATCTCACCGAGGCCTATATTCGTCCACGCCTACCTTTCTCTTCACAAAAAAACGAAAGATTGCTACCTGCCTGCCTGCTTGCCTACTTGCCTGCCTACCTGCTTGCCTACTTATCTGACTACCTCCTTGACTGCTTGCCTGCCTGCCCTGCCTGCTTGCCTGCCCTGCCATCTTCGCTTACCGGATGAAGAGCAGAAAGACAAATACAATCCCATTAACTTCCTCCTAAGGGCAGGTCTCACCAAAGCCGAAGGAAAGAACAATATCGGGAGGAGGAGGAGGAGAAGGAGGAGAAGGAGGAGGAGGAGGAGGAGGGAGGTGGGAGGGGGAATCGGGATGGGGGAGGGGGGAGGGGGAAAGGGGAAGGGGAAGAAGGAGGGAGAAAGGGAGAAGGGGGTCTCTCTCCAGACTCCCTGTCATCTGGAATCAATGCTGAGAGCCGAGGCCATTCTTCGGGAAAGGACTTCGAGCCGTGAGAACGGAGATTCAATTCATCAACTCCTTCGACTCTCCCTATCCGTCCTATGGCCTCCAGTCCTGCAGGCGCCTTCACCCGAGTGCATGTCGGCGCTGTCGTCGAACTCGAGACGGCTAGAGATGGGTTTCCTTTTTCGCGCATTGGAAGACTTCGTCGTCGTATCCTGGAGGGTTTCTTTGCCTTAAGGATTGGAAATCCCTACCATGTTTTTTTTTTTTTTTAATTATCTTACAAGTGTTATACAAAACACTAAGCGGCCGAGACAGACAGACAGGACAGACACAGACAGAGGCAGACGGAGGCAGAGATAGACAGAGACAGACAGATAGGCAGACGCAGACAGAGTATAAATTCCACCTCTGAGTGTATGTGGACTTTCTCCACTCTTCTTCCTCTCCACCTCCACCCACTCCTCCACCCTCGTCTTGGTTTCACTTTGTTATCTAACAAGTTGGAAAGTAATTACTTGATTTTTTTTTTTTATGTTTTATTAGAAGTGTCGAGGTCAAAATGAGTTTACTCGCTTTATCACATTTAATTTATTCACTTATTCACTTATTCACTTATTCATTTATTCACTTATTCACATATTCACTTATTCACATATTCACATATTCACATATTCACATATTCACATATTCACTTATTCACATATTCACATATTCACATATTCACATATTCACTTATTCACATATTCACTTATTCACATATTCACTTATTCACATATTCACTTATTCACATATTCACTTATTCACATATTCACTTATTCACATATTCACTTATTCACATATTCACTTATTCACATATTCACTTATTCACATATTCACTTATTCACTTATTCACTTATTCACTTATTCACTTATTCACTTATTCACTTATTCACTTATTCACTTATTCACTTATTCACTTATTCACTTATTCACTTATTCACTTATTCACTTATTCACTTATTCACTTATTCACTTATTCACTTAGTCACTTAATCACTTAATCACTTAGTCACTTAATCACTTAGTCACTTAATCACTTAGTCACTTAATCATTTAGCCACTTATAACTTAATCACTTAATCACTTAGTCACTTAATCACTTAGTCACTTAATCACTTAAACATTTAGTCACTTAACCATTGATTCACTTAACCATTGATTCACTTAACCATTGATTCACTTAACCATTTATTCACTTAACCATTTATTCACTTAACCATTTATTCACTTAACCATTTATTCACTTATTCACTTATTCACTTAACCATTTATTCACTTAACCATTTATTCACTTAACCATTCATTCACTTAACCATTCATTCACTTAACCATTCATTCACTTAACCATTCATTCACTTAACCATTCATTCACTTAACCATTCATTCACTTAACCATTCATTCACTTAACCATTCATTCACTTAACCATTCATTCACTTAACCATTCATTCACTTAACCATTCATTCACTTAACCATTCATTCACTTAACCATTCATTCACTTAACCATTCATTCACTTAACCATTCATTCACTTAACCATTCATTCACTTAACCATTCATTCACTTAACCATTCATTCACTTAACCATTCATTCACTTAACCATTCATTCACTTAACCATTCATTCACTTAACCATTCATTCACTTAACCATTCATTCACTTAACCATTCATTCACTTAACCATTCATTCACTTAACCATTCATTCACTTAACCATTCATTCACTTAACCATTCATTCACTTAACCATTCATTCACTTAACCATTCATTCACTTAACCATTCATTCACTTAACCATTTATTCACTTAACCATTTATTCACTTAACCATTCATTCACTTAACCATTCATTCACTTAACCATTCATTCACTTAACCATTCATTCACTTAACCATTCATTCACTTAACCATTCATTCACTTAACCATTCATTCACTTAACCATTTATTCACTTAACCATTTATTCACTTAACCATTTATTCACTTAACCATTTATTCACTTTACCATTTATTCACTTAACCATTTATTCACTTAACCATTGATTCACTTAACCATTGATTCACTTAACCATTGATTCACTTAACCATTGATTCACTTAACCATTGATTCACTTAACCATTGATTCACTTAACCATTGATTCACTTAACCATTGATTCACTTAACCATTGATTCACTTAACCATTTATTCACTTAACCATTTATTCACTTAACCATTTATTCACTTAACCATTTATTCACTTAACCATTTATTCACTTAACCATTTATTCACTTAACCATTTATTCACTTAACCATTTATTCACTTAACCATTTATTCACTTAACCATTTATTCACTTAACCATTTATTCACTTAACCATTTATTCACTTAACCATTTATTCACTTAACCATTTATTCACTTAACCATTTATTCACTTAACCATTTATTCACTTAACCATTTATTCACTTAACCATTTATTCACTTAACCATTTATTCACTTATCCATTTATTCATTTATCCATTTATTTATCCATTTATTCATCCATTTATTCATTTATTCATTTATCCATTTATCCATTTATTCATTTATTCATTTATTCGTTTATTCATCTATTTATCTATCTATTTATCTATTTATCTATTCATCTATATATCTATCTATTTATTTATTTATTTATTTATCACTTTATTGATTAATTTATTTACCAATTTATTTATATATTTATTTGTTTATTTATTTATTCATTTATTCATCTATATATTTATCTACTTATTTATATGCTTATTTATTTGTTTATTCATTTATCTATTTATTTATTGGTTTATTCATTCTTTCTTCGGAGTCAAAAAATTATTAAGTTCTTGGAAATAAAGTATTGCAGAATGTGTTATTTTTTTACAGTGATTTTAAAACATACGAATTCCCTTCTTCTTTCTTTTCCTTCTCCTTCACCCCCACCTCCCCCTTCTCCTCCTACTCCTCCTACTCTTCCACCTCCTACTCTTTCTCCTCTTCTCAACCTCTCTTCCCCTGTTCCTCCTCCTCTTCTATTACTCCCTCTACTTCTCCTCGCCCTCCTCCTCTTCCTTCTCTTCCTCCTTCACCTCCTCCCATTCCTCTTTCTCTCCTTCTCCCCTCTTTCCTCTTCCTCCTCCTCCACCTTCCCCATCTCGCATCTTCCTTTTCCTCCCTTCCCTCCTTAACTTCCTCATCTCATCCTCCCTCATCTACCTCTTCCTCTCCTCCCCCTCTTCTTCCTCCTCCTCTCTCCTCCTCTTTTTCCTCCTCTTTCCCCCGTCATCTTCCTCCTCTTCACCTCCCCTCCTTCTCCTCATGTCTTCCCTTCCTCATTCTCTTCTCTTCCCCCTCATCCTCCTCTCTTCCCTTTTTTCTCCTCTTTCCCCTTCCTCCTACTATCTTCCTCTCCCCTCCCTATTCCTCCTCCTCCATTCCTCCTTTGATCTCCTCCTCCTCTTCCTCTTCTCTCCTCCTCTTCCTTTCATCCCCTCCTCCTCCTTTCCCCTCCTCCTCCTCCTCCCCTTCCTCCTCCTCCTCTTCTTCCCCCTCCTCCTCCTCTTCCTCCTCCTCTTTCTCATCTTCCTCCTCCTCTTCTTCTTCCTCCCCCATGATGAAATATGCCCGGGACAAAACGAGGCTTATCCTATTTGATGTCACCGTAATTATCCTCGCTCTCTCTTCTCTTCAACATTTTTCTACTTCCTCCTCTTCTTCCACCTCCTCTTCCTCATCCTCTTCCTCTGCCTCTTCCTCTGCCTCTTCCTCCCCATCTTCCTCCTCTCTTTCTCCTCCTCTACCTCCCCTCTTTCTCTTTCTCTTACTCCTCTTCCTCCTATTCCTCCTCTTCTTCCTCCTCTTCTTCCTCCTCCTCCTCCTCTTCCTCCCCCTCCTCCTCCTCTTCCTCCTTTCCTTACTTCTCTTCCTTCTCCTTTTCCTCCCTCTCTTCCTCCTCTTCTTCCTCCTCCATCTCGTCTTCCACCTCCTCGTCTTCCTCCTCCTCCTCCTTTTCCTTCTCCACTCCCGGCTTCTCCAACTCCTCCACAGCTGTTACTGCCACCTTCTCTTCCACTCCCTTTTCGAACTCCACTTCCAAATCCACCTCCACATTTCACCTCCACTTCCTCCTCCACTTTTGAGTTCTACTCCCTTCCACTTTTACTCTTAATTTCTAGGCCCACTATTACCTCCTCCTCCATTCTTCCTCCTCCTCCTCCTCTTCCTCGTCGTCTTTCTCATCTTCCTCTTCCTCTTTCCTAGCTAGTATTCAATCAATCAATCAAATCAGCCATCCTGAGTCCACTGCTGAACAAAGGCCTCCTTCATAGCATTCCATGACTTACACGACCGTGCTATCCTCTGCCACGTCACTCCTGCAAACTTTTCGATCTCGTCTCTCCACCTTCTGTCTGGTCTCCCTCTTCCACGCTTCCCATCTCGCGGCGTCCACTCAGTAACACACTTGCTACATTGTTCATCAGTCGTTCACACTAACTTACCTGCCCAATTCCACTTCCTCTCATTTACCAGTATTACCCGTATTAAGTATTGAAAACTTGCGGTCGAGATCTTAATGACCTCAGTGACACCCCTACGGATCCGAGGTACTTGTATAGATTAATGTGGAACTCCTATTCCTCCATTACTATGTCCTCATCTTCAAGGATAGAAGCGCTGGTCATTGACAAGAAAATATTCACCTTCCTCCCTTTCTTCCTCCTCCTCTCCTTCCCCTTCCTCGTCCTCCCTTTCCTCTTCCTCCTCCTTATTCCTCTTTGTCCTTGTTTTGGCATGCCAAAATCTATCAAAAAAAAAAAAGATTTTTTTTTTTAGGTTTTCCACTTGTTCTTATTTATTTATCTATTTTTTATCTTAATTCGTGAATAAATGAATGAATGAATGAATGAATGAATGAATGAATGAATAAATGAATGAATTGATTGCTATTTTCGTACGAGCACTTCTTCATTTGTTTATTAGATATTGTGAATTTATTCGTCGAATTACTTGATATTCTCATCCTAACCTGCGCATCCCCATAATTACCAACTGATATACATTTGTATTCTCGTTGTCGCTAAGTGATTTTATTACCCTCAAGGTAAACCAAAAGACTGAAGGAAACATCTCATACCATCGTATGGCTGTCAGAGTACCTAGGGCAAAGGTGACACAACGTAGAGTTTGTTCATAGCATTCTTAAAGAAGCAACCAAGGATACCACACAAAGTTGTTTGCAACATCAGTGAGAAAACAGGTTTACCAACAGAAATTATTCGTGGTATAAAAGGATGGAATAAGCAGGGCTACCAACAGACTTTGGTCGTAGCAGGTGCAATAAAAGCCAGGTTTACCAACAGGAATTATCCGTAGCACAAGGTGAAGAAGGAACCAGGGGCACCAACAGAAACTGAAGAGATACCACTTCGTGTTTTTTTTTTAGGACCGTGTACCTTTGACGTCACAATGAGGTTGCCCGCCTGTCCTTGTTCAGCATTGCAAAACTTTTAATTATCTCCAAACTCCGCTGTCCCCCTTCTCTCCCTCCCCTTTCCTTTCCTCCAGTTCTCCCTCCCCCTTTCCCCCTGTTAACACCTTCCCCTAAACTGGCAGTGGTTCCCAAACAGGGGGTAAATTACCCCCTGGGGTGGAGGTAACAAATTTTCGGGGGTAATGGTGGGGTGACAAAAAACATTTTGGTGCCCCGCATTAACTTAGTACGCGTAGTTTTAAACTAAAAAACTAAAAAAAAAAAAAAGAAAAAAAAAATGGGAACCCCTGCACTACAGTCTTACTCCACATTCTACCTCCCGCACGTCTTCCACCTTCACTCATAGCTCACCACCACAACCAACACCACCGTCATATGCTCCACCACCATCACTATTACCACCACCACC
>NC_134786.1:3570935-3580935 GCF_046742065.1 Oratosquilla oratoria
CTTTTCTCTTTCCTCTTCCTCTCTTTTCCCTCTTCCTTTCTCTTCCCTCTTCCTCTCTCCTCCCTCTTCCTCTCTCCTCCCTCTTCCTCTCTCTTCCCTCTTCCTCTCTCTTCCCTCTTCCTCTCTCTTCTTCCTCTCTTTTCCTCTCTCTTTTCCTCTCCCTCTCTCTTTCCTCTTCCTCTCTCTTTTCTCTTCCTCTCTCTTCCATCTTCCTCTCTCTTTCATCTTCCTCTCTCTTTCATCTTCCCCTCTATTTCCTCTTCCTCTCTCTTTCATCTTCCTCTCTATTTCCTCTTCCTTTCTCTTTCATCTTCCCCTCTCTTTCCATTTCTCCTTTCTTTCCTCTCGCCCTCTCTTTCCACTTGCTCTCTCTTTCCTCATGTACGCTTTCCTCTTCCTCTTTCTTTCCTCTTGCTCTCTTCCCCATTGCTCCCTCTTTCCTCTTCCTCTCTCTTTCCTCTTGCACTCTTTTCTCTTTCTCTCTATTGAATTTTGACCTCTCTTTCCTCTTACTCTCTTCTACTATCTCTTTCCTCTTGTTCTTTCCTCTTCCTTTCTCTTTCCTCTTCTTCTCTTTCCTCTTTTTCTCTCTTTCCTCTTACTATATCTTCCTTGTCACTATATCTCCCCATTCCTCTCTTCCCTTGTTCCTCTCTTTCCCCGTTCCTCTCTCTCCCCGTTCCTCGATCATTTCCTTTCTCTCTCTTTTACTTTCCTCCTTTCTCCCCCTCTCCCTCCCTCCCTCTCTTCTCTTTTCATGTCTCTCACCTTCCCTCCCTCCCTCTCTCTTTTTTCCTCTCTTTTTTCTCTCAGTTTATTTCACCATTTTTCTTATTCTCTCTTCCATTCTCGTCTTTTGTCTTGTTCAGTTCCTTACTAGATCCTTCTTTCTTTGTCTCTTACCCACTTTTTCTCACAATTTATTTTCTCTTTTTCTCTTTCTTTGTCTATATTTCACAATGCTTTTTGTTATTCCTTCCATCTCGCTCTCCAGCTCTTTTCTCCTCCTTCTTGGCTCTTTTATTTCCTTCCCTCTACTTCCTGTACGTTCTCTCTCTCTTTCTCTCTTTTTCTCTCCCTTTCTCTCTCTCTCTCCCTTTCTCTCTCTCTCTCCCTTTCTCTCTCTCTCTCCCTTTCTCTCTCTCTCTCTCTCTCTCTCTCTCTCTCTCTCTCTCTCTCTCTCTCTCTCTCTCTCTCTCCCTCTCTCTTTCCCTATCTATCTATCTATCTATATCACCCTTTCTCTCTCTTTCACACATGCACACACACACACACACACACACACACACACACACACACACACACACACACACACACACACACACACACGCACACGCACACGCACACACACACACACACACACACACACACACACACACACACACACACACACACACAACACACATGCACACGCACATACACATACACACACATATATATTGACATGCACACGCACACGCACACGTATATACACATGCACAGGCACATGCACACACGAGAAAACACCCATGCGAATCCCACTAACACGCTTTTCAGCACCGCTGCTCGCCCGCACACCATTTCCAGGAACTCTGTGGCCGATGCAGATAGCGAGGCGGCGGAACGTGAGTCCATCTTCACCTCCCGCGTCACTTTAGCCTCTCCGCGGTAATCCCTTCGCATCGGCCGGAAGGGAGGGGTAGGGAGGGTGGATAGCGGTGGAAGGGGGAGTGGAGGGAGTGGAAACCAAACTGGTGCATGTGGAATTGATGAGACACTGAGAGAAAAGGGAGGGGGGGAGAAGAGGGGGGAAGAGGGGGGAAGAGGAAGCTGGTAAAGGTGAGAGCTTGGTAAGGGGGAATAGGTTGGTGAAAGGAAGAGGAAAAGGAGGAAAGGACTGGAAGGAAAGGGGAAGGAACTGAAGAGGAAAAGGATCCATGGAAAAGGTTCATGGTAAAAATAGACAAGAGGAAGTTGATGTGAGGAAGAGGATCTTCGTAAAAGGAAGAGAAGGTTGATGAAAGGAAGATGAAGAGTTAAATTGGATGGAATGTGGAAAGAAGGAACACGAGATTGATTGGGAAAGGGGGAGGAGGGAGAGGAGGGGGAGGAAGTCGAGGGGGAAGAAGGGGAGGAGAAGGAGGAAGGGGTGAAGGAGGGGAGGAGTGGGTAGAATGGGAGCAGAGGGAGGAGGGGGAGGAAGGGTAGAAGGGGGAGGAAAAGTTGGAAGGGGAGGAGGGAAGGAGGGAGAAGAGGGGGAGGAGGGGAGGTGGGGGAGGAAAGGTAGAAGGGGAGGAGGTGGAGGAAGGGAAGAAGGGGAGGAGGGGGAGGAAGGGAAGAAGGGGAGGAGGGGGAGGAAGGGAAGAAGGGGAAGAGGGGGAGGAAGGGAAGAAGGGGAGGAGGGGGAGGAAGGAAAGAAGGGGAGGAGAGGGAAGCAGGGAAGAAGGGGAGGAGGGGGAGGAAGGGAAGAAGGGGAGGAGGGGGAGGAAGGGAAGAAGGGGAGGAGGGGGAGGAAGGGAAGAAGGGGAGGAGAGGGAGGAAGGGGAGGAGAGGGAGGAAGGGAAGAAGGGGAGGAGGGGGAGGAAGGAGGGAGGGGGAGGAAGGAGAGAAGGGGAGGAGAGGGAGGAAGGGAAGAAGGGGAGGAGGGGAGGAGGAGGAAACGAGGGAAGAAGAAGAGGGGGAGGAGGGGGAGGAGGTGGAGACGGGGAAGGAAGGGTAGGAGGAGGAGACAGGGGAAGACAGGGGGAGACAGGGGAAGACAGGTGGAGACGAGGGGAGACGGGGGGAGACGGAATGGAACGAGAGGAATAGGGACAGAGGATGAGAACAAGGCAAAGATAGTTCAATCAGCAGAAACTATAGAAGAAAACATCACGGGAGGTCAGGTGAAGAGTAACAAAAAAGAGTAACAAAAAAGTATTAATGAATGAAATAAGATTATATGTAGTAAGAGAACAGTAGAAGAGTATAGGAGGAGGTAAGGAAGGAGAGGTAGAAAGAATTGAAAATAGAAAAGAAAGTAGAACAAGAGATTAGGAGAGACATCTCAGGAAAGTGGAGGAGATTGAGTGAGAGAGGGGAGGAGATTGAGTGAGAGAGGGAAAAGCGAAATAACAAGAGAAGGAACACAAGGCGGGAATGGAGAAGTGTTATAAGAATGGAGGAAACAGAACAGGAGGGAGAGAGGAGTATGTGAGAGAGAGGAGGAGGAGGAGAGGAGTGGAGAGAGAAAAATATAGAAAAAGAGGGAAGAGAGGAGTGTACGAGAAAAAGGAGTGGAGAGGAGGAGGGGGAGAGAAGGGAGGGAGAGAAGGGGGGAGAGAAGGAGAGAGAGAGAGGAGAGAGAGAGAGGAGTGTACGAGAGGGAGAAGGAGGGAGAGAGGAGACGAAGGAGAGAAGGAGGAGAGAGAAGACGGAGGAGAGAAGGAGGAGAGAGAAGAGAGGGAGAGAAGGAGGAGAGAGAAGAGAGGGAGAGAAGGAGGAGAGAGAAGAGAGGGAGAGAAGGAGGAGAGAGAAGAGAGGGAGAGAAGGAGGAGAGAGAAGAGAGGGAGAGAAGGAAAGGAGGGAAGGAGAGGAAAGAGAATGAGGGGAGATAGAATGAGGGAAAGAAGAAGGGGAAGAGAAAGAGTGAGAGACAGAGACGGGGGAGACTGGGAGAGAAAGGGGAGAGAGAAGGAAGGAGAGAAAGAAAGAGAGGAAAGATAAAGTTAATGGGAGAGGAGATGGGGTGAGAGAAATTCGAAAGAAAAATAAAAGAAAATAGAAGTAAAATGAGAGAAAACGAGGAGGACCTAGAGGAGAGAAAGAGAGTGAGAAGAAAGGAAGGGAAAGAGAAGGAATTTGAGAGAAGAAGAGGGGAAGAGACGAGGAAGGAAGAGAGAGGAAGGGAAAGAGGCAATGTTCTAGTAAGAGAAAGAAGATAGCAAAGTACACGAAGTATAAAAAAAAAAAAAAAAAGAGATAATGAAGAATGAGAAGAGGAAGGTGAAGGGGAGGGGAAAGGGGAGGGGAAGGGGACGAAGAAAAGTAAGGGAAAGGGGAAAAGGAAAGTAAAGGGTAAGGAGAAGGTGAAGGGGACAGGAAATGTAAAGGGAAAGAAAATAGGAAGGAAAGAAGAAAGGAAAGCAATTGGTGGTGCCAGACGAATAAATGAAAAAAAAAAAAAAAAATATATAGATAGATAGATAGATAGATAGATAGATAGATAGATAGATAGATAGATAGATAGATAGATAGATATATAGATAGATAGATAGATAAATATATATAGATATAGATATAGATATAGATAAATAGATATAGATATATAGATATAAGGAACGAGAAAAAAAATATTGTACCCAATTACGGTACAGATAAGTGATGAGTCTCTATATATTCCCCATATTTCCCCCCATACTTTTCCTTTGAATCTTCTGTGTTCCTTATAACCTCGCCATGTCTTTCCCATACCTCCCCATGTCTTCTTCATGTTCTTCATATCATGTCTATGTCTTTCTTTTACCTTTTCATGTGTTCCCCAAGTCTTCTTAATATCCTCATATTATCTCCATGTCATTCTTATGTCTTCCTCATGTCTTCCTAATATCGTCCTCATGTCTTCCTCATGTCTTCCTCATATCTTCCTAATATCGTCCTCATGTCTTCCTCACGTCTTCCTCACGTTTTCCTCACGTCTTCCTCACGTCTTCCTCACGTCTTCCTCGCGTCTTTCTCACTCTTGCTTATGTCTTTCTCATATTTTTCTCATGTCTTTCTACTACCTTTCTCAATCTTCCCCATACCTTCCTTCCTCATACCTTCTTTCCTCATGCCTTATGTCTTCCTCATAACTTCCTCATAACTTCCTCATGACTTCATGACTTCCTCATGACTTCCTCATGACTTTCTCATGACTTCCTCATGACTTTCTCATGACTTTCTCATGACTTTCTCATGACTTTCTCATGACTTCCTCATGGCTTCCTCATGACTTCCTCATGACTTCCTCATGACTTCATGTCTTCCTCATGTCTTCTTCATGACTTTCTCATCACTTCCTCATGTCTTCCTCAAGTCTTCCTCATAACTTCCTCATAGCTTCCTCATAGCTTCCTCATGACTTCCTCATGACTTCATGTCCTCCCCTCACGCTTTCTACCTACTTTATTTTTCCTTTCAATCGTCCCCACGTCTTCTCCTAAGTCCCCGTCTTGTGGACAATCCACACTTCATCCGTAATTCCACGGAGCAATCCACGTCCGTGAGACACATTCATGGTAATATCTCGACAATTCTTATACGATTTTATCCCGTGAAGCGGCCACCCCCACCCCACCCCCACCCCATCTCTCTCTACTTTTTTTTCCATTCTATTTTGTTTGTCCTTTATTTTATTTTTTGTTTTTTTATTTTTCTATTTTATTTGCTTACTTTATTTCCATTTTATTATTTTTTTCTCTTTTTTATTTGATTTGATTTATTTTTTTTGTTTATATTACATTTTGTTCATTAATGCATCTCATTTAGTTACCTTATTTGATTGTCTATGCGGTTATTGATAGTCTAGTTATTTATTCGTTTATCTATTGATATTCAATTTTTTTTATTTATCTATAGGTTTATTTGTTCGTTTATTTTTGTATATGAAATTATTTGTCTATTCGCTTCTACGTTTTTATATATTCATGTTATTTCATTTATCTTATTTATTCCATTTTATCTATTCATTCATTATTATTATTTATTTATTCATCTATTTATTCATTTCTTATCATTATTATTTATCTATTTATTTATTTATTTTGTTTATTTATTTATTTCATTTTATTATTATAATTTTTTCCTGCTTCTGGAAGTGGAATCTTCCCCCAAGCTTCGATGGCACCGCAGGCGTAAGAAGCGAGAGCAACTAAAGTTCTTAATATCAAAACCTTTCGTCATCCCTGGCGATCATCTTTCACCATATAGAAAGCAAAACTTCACCTTGTTTCCTGGGTAAGCTTTTCTTGTTTACTTGCTGATCTATAACCAATTGTTTTTCTAGGTAGATTCGAAGAAAATAGTAAAATTCAACTTTCTAAAGACAAAGCGTTTGCCAGTAGTAGTGATTTTATTATTATTAATTATTATTGTTATTGTTATTGTTATTGTTATTGTTATTGTTATTGTTATTATTATTATTATTATTATTTTTTTTTTTTTTTTTTTTTTTTTACGAAATAAGAGTGTAGATTTCAATGTCATCCAGCCAGCCTTCGCTCCTACAAATACGGAATAAAATAATCTCTTTTTTAATATAAATAAATAAATAAATAAATGAATAAATAAAAGCCTAGCATAGCCAAAGAGATTCATCGTCTTAGACGCTGAACGTAACGAAATAATATTAGAAGGAACTATGCAGACGCAACGAAATCCTTCGACTTATCAAGAATGGAGAAAACATCCTTCAGAAATTGATAACAAGAACTTTAGTATGCTGCGCGGCCCCAACTCCATCCCCGACACCCGACCAATTATCCACAGCTGCGGTGGTCTTCAAAGACGGACGTCGAATAGGATTGTCTCCCACACATCCTGTTTCAGAACTCCTACAGCCTCGTCTCCAAATTAAAGCGTCAGGGTAATGCAGACAAGGTCATCATATTAAGACAACAGGGCAGGACTCGCAGTATTGGGTTTCAATTGGACAAATTTAGATTGATGGAAATAGAATACCAATAGAATGGTTACCGAATGAAATAGACTTAGTAAACATCTAGTTAGGGCTGAAATTAGAAGTTGTCTTAAGAGAAGGTTAGATAACTTTATGGATGGGATGATAGGCGGTAATGGACATGGAACTGCCTAGTGTAGGCCTTATGGTCTCCTGCATTCTCCCTGTTTTGATATCCAGCGTTTGTTGTATTGCTTGAACAAGTTTTATAGTCGGTATGTTAAGGATTTTGCTGGCACCCATATGGACCAGAGCAACGTGGGATTATTTTCTGGCTTGAGAGTTATTAGGCTTTTTTATTTATTTATTTATTCATTTATTTGATTTTTATTTATTTATTTATTTATTTATTCTATTTATCTATTTTTTTTCTTTCTTTATTTCTTTATTCATTTTTTTGTCTCAAGATGGTCCCCATGAACAGAAGCGCCAGTACCAACGTTGGATCACTTTTTTTTCTTTCTTTTTTTAAGTAAAAGGAACACACAACCCGTGACTGCTCACCTCTTAGTCGTTCAAGACGTTGCCATAGAAACAGTTCCAAATTAGTACAACACATCAATCTAACGTTTCCTGCCAAAGAGATCTATTAGAAGGATCGCTGCCGTCCACTGTTGGGCGGCGGCTTGGGGGAGGGAAAGCGGAGGAAAGGGGAGGGAATGGAGAGATAAGGTGAAGGAAAGTGGTAGGGAAGGGGGAGGGAGGGGAGAGAGGAGGTGGAGAGAAGGTGGAGAAGTGGAGAGAAAGAGGAAAGAGGGAGGAGGGAAAAAGGAGGAGGGAAGAAGGAGGAGGGAAGAAGAAGGAGGGAAGAAGAAGGAGGGAAGAAGAAGGAGGGAAGAAGAAGGAGGGAAGAAAGAGGAGGGAAGGAGGACGGAAGGGAATGGAAGGGGCAGGGAAGGGAAAGAGAAGAAGGAAGGGGTGGGAGAAAGGAAGGCAGGGAGGAAGAGGGGACAGGAGAAAGAGAGGAGGAAAGAAGACTGAGGGGTTAAGATAAGGGGGGAAGGGTAGAGAGAAATGAGGGGAAACGGAAGAAGGGGAAAGGGGAAGAAGGTGACAAGATGAGGGAGGTAGGAAGTGAAAGAGGGATAGTGGGAGGGAGAGAGAAAGAGGGGAAGAAAGAAGAGGGAGAGGGAAAGAGAGGTAGAAGAGGGAGAGAGGGAAAGAGAGGTAGAGGAGGAGGAGGAGGAGCGAAGAATGAGAAAGGGGAAGGAAGAGGAAGGAAAAGGGGGAAGGGAGAGGGAGAAAAAGGGAAGGTAGGTGGGAGGGAGGGAGGAAGGGAGGAAGGGAGGAGGGGAGGAAGGGAGGAAGGGAGGAAGGGAGGAAGGGAGGAAGGGAGGAAGGGAGGGAGGGAGGGAGGGAAGGAGAGGAACGCAATGGATTGGTGGGGAAGGAGAAAGAGAAATAAAAAAGAATAAACGAAGACAACAAAAGTCAGTGAGAAAACAGAAACAGAAAAAAGAAGGTAAAGGAAGAGGACAATAAGAGAAGGAAAAGGGAAGGACAAAACGTGGACAAGAAAGACAACAAGGACGAAGGTCATCGAAAGGACCAAAGCGTTGGGCCTAAGTACATATTTGTAAAGGAACTGTACAAAGGAGGACAAAAGTTCATCATAAAAAGGTTTACGATCGTTGTGCTCGGGGCGAAGAAAAACACAGACGAGAAATCGGACCCCGGTACAAAGAACCTCGATGGACCAATGGGAGAAGTCCTCTTAGAAGTACTGAGGAACTATCATCAAGTTCCTCTTCGAAGTGTAAGAAGCATCAACGGAGTAACAATGAGCCTCCCAAGTTGAATCGGACATGAGGTCCGTGGGAACAGTCCAACTGGAAAAACAGAAACAATATGTACATCTGGCAAAATTTGTATGTGTACCTTACATATAAATGATGTAGGATTAGTGTATATATGTTCAATTTCTATATGAAATGATCAAATTACACATACATACATATACGAAAGGCTTCCCCCCCTTACAATGTGGGAATCAGTCCAATTGTAAAAACAGAAACAATATGTACATCTGGCAAAATTTGTATGTATACCTTACATATAAATGATGTAGGATTAGTGTATATATGTTCAATTTCTATATGAAATGATCAAATTACACATACATATACGAAAGGCTTCCCCCCCCCTTACAAGGTGGGAATCTGTCCAATTGGAAAAGCAGAAACAATACGTACATCTGGCAAAATTTGTATGTGTACCTTACATATGAATGATGTAGGATTAGTGTATATATGTTCAATTTCTATATGAAATGATCAGATTACACATACATACATATACAAAAGGCTTTTTTCCCCTTACAAGGTGGAAATCCATCCAATTGGAAAAGCAGAAACAATATGTACATCTGGCAAAATTTGTATGTGTACCTTACATATAAAGGATATAGGATTAGTGTATGTATGTTCAATTTCTATATGAAATGATCAGATTATACATACATACATACATACATATACCAAAGGCTTTTTCCTCCTTACAAGGTGGGAATCTGTCCAATTGGAAAAGCCGAAACAATATGTACATTTGACAAAATTTGTATGTGAACCACCTTACATATAAATGCTGTAGGATTAGTGTATGCATGTCCAATTTCTATATGAAATGATTAGATTATATTTCTATAATTCCGTGCGACGGGAATCCGTCCTATTGGGAAAAATAGAGACATTATGTACATCTGCCAAGAATTCCACGTGAACTACCTTATTGAATTAATGTATAGATGACATAGGAACAATGTGCAAGATACAATGTTAAGCATATAATGTTTCTAAATTTCGTGCAGTGTAAATCCATCCTATTGAAAAAAACAGAAACACTATGTACCTGGCAAGAGTTCCTTGTGGACCACCTTCTTGTGTCAAAATATGGATGATATTGGAACACTTTTTGCGTGTTAAACGTGTAAATACAAAATACATAGATCATATGATTGTTTATGTGTAAATGATATTTTCACGCAGCCTATAGGGATTTCTCCCCGTCTTCTCTTTTTCTGCATGAGGGGACGGAGATGGGGGTCGCCGATTCAGTGAAGCGGCCTTGCTGTGGATGTATTGTGCCTTCCTACATTGCTTCTGAACCGAGGTACTGTGCCTTCCTACATTGCTTCTGAACCGAGGCTGTGGGCGGGATACAGAGATGACCCGTCATCCACAAGGAGCTAAGATGAGAGAGGGGAAAAGGGTGGTGGAGGAGAGTGGAATAGGTAGGAGTAATTACGTGCTTCTGACTTGGCTACCCCACCTTATAAGGGGGAAAAATCTCTTGATATATAGATAGGATAGATAGCATGAGACAGGA
>NC_134786.1:3585935-3590935 GCF_046742065.1 Oratosquilla oratoria
TCATTGATTGATTTCTCTATTTATTTATTTATTTATTCATTTTTTTTCATTTATCTTTTAACCTATATGTATATTCTTATTTATTAATATGATGTGGTTTAACGTCACAAACTCCCCTTTATCGGAAGGCTAGGACGATGCCCCTCGCAGAGGGCTTTGTAACATGGAATTTAATAAACCATGCACTTGGTTGAACTTCGCCGGTGGTAGGGTTCGAACCGCCATCCCCTTGACCTTCGCCGCAAGTAACGACGCCCTAACCACTCAGCCAGCGAGCTTGCAGACTATTAACTATTAATCTATTAAATTATCCATTTTTTTGTCCCTTCAGGTATTTATTTATTAATTTTGTTTATCTGTTTTCTTAGCCTGTGCTGCCAGAAATCAATATATATTCAAAATTTTGAAAGTTCTTGCAGAAAAATGTGCATTTTCACGCCGACGACAACAGAACGAAGAGGAGGAAAAATGTAAGAAAGAAAAAGAGACACAGCAAGGGAGAGGGAGGAGAGAGAGGAGGAAAGTGGAGGAGGAGGGTAGGTGGAGGAGGAGGGTAGGTGGAGGAGGAGGGTAGGTGAAGGAGAAGGGAATGTGGAGGAGAAAGGGAGAAGAAAGGGAGGAGAAAGGGAGGAGGAGGAGGAGGAGAAGGGGAGGTGGAGGAGGAGAAGGGGAAGGGGAGGTGGAGGAGGAGGAGAAGGGGAGGTGGAGGAGGAGGAGAAGGGGAGGTGGAGGAGAAGGAGAGGTGGAGGAGGAGGGGAGGTGGAGGAGAAAAGGAGGTGGAAAATTGGTGATGAGGATGAGGATGAGGATGAAGATGAGGATGAGGATAGGGTTGAGGTTAGGTTGAAGCTGAGGTCGAGGTTGAGGATGTGAATGAGGATGAGGATGAGGTTGAGAATGAGGATGAGGATGAGGATGAGGTTGAGAATGAAGGATGAGGTTGAGGATGAAGGATGAGGTTGAGGATGAAGATGAGGTTGAGGTTGAGGATGAGGATGAAAATGAAGATAAGGATGAGGATGAGGTTGAGGATGAGGTTGAAGCCGAGATCGAGGTTAAAAATTAAGGTGAGAATGAGGATGAGGATGATGTTGAGGTTAAGGTTGAGGATGAGAATAAGGATGAGGATGAGGATGAGGATGAGGATGTGGATGAGGATGAGGATGAGAATGAGGATGAGGTTGAAGTTAAGGTTGAGGTTGAGGCTGATATTGAGGATGAGGTTGAGGATGTGGATGAGGTTGAAGCTGAGATCGAGGTTGAGGATGAAGGTGAGAATGAGGATGAGGATAAGGATGAGGATGAGGATGAAGATAAAGTTGAAGTTGAAGTTGAAATTGAGGATGAGGATGAGGATGAGGATGAAGATGAGGATGAAGACGAGGATTAGGATGAGGATGAAGATGAGGATGAAGATGAAGTTGAAACTGATGTCGAGGTCGAGGTCGAGGTTAAAAATGAGGATGAGGATGAGGATGAAGATGAGGTTGAAACTGAGGTCGAGGTTGAAGATGAGAATGAGGATGAGGATGAGGTTGAAGCTGAAGTCGAGGTCGAGGTTGAAGATGAGAATGAGGATGAGGATGAGAATGAGAATGAGAATGAGAATGAGGAAGAGAATGAGGATGAGGTCGAGCTCGAGGTCGAGGTCGAGGTCGAAGTTGAGGATGAGGATGAGGATGAGGTCGAGGTTGAAGATGAGGATGAGGATGAGGTCGAGGATGAAGATGAGTATGAGGATGAGGTTGAGGTTGAAGCTGAGGTCGAGACTGAGGATGAGCCTAAGGTTGAGGAAGAGCAAGAAGAGCAGAAAGAGGATGAAGAGGAAAAAGAGGAGTAAAAGGAGAAGGAAGATAACGAGGAGGAGGAGGAAGAGGAGGAAGAAGGAAGAGGATAGTTTCTCGAGTTCTTTTGGAGAATATTTGGTTGCAAATGTCCCAAGAGGAAGAAGCTTCTGCCTCTGAATGCCTAACGACGTGGAGAAGGAGAGTTTGTAGCTTACACCAGGAGACGCTGAGCTTAGGCCGATGTCGTCATCACCTTTGCATTACGAGCTCAGAGGATGTCAGCGGTGGTTGGAGATAGAGGAGGCGGGTGATGAAGAAATGGAAATGGGAGGTTAAAAAGAGGAAGAAGGATGAAGAGGAAGAGGAGGATGAAGAAGAGGAAGAGGAGGAGGAAGAGAAAGAGGAAAAGAAAAAGGAAGGGGAAGAGGAAGAGAAAGAGGAAGAAGAAGAAGAGGAAGAAGAAAAGGAAGAGGAGGATGAAGAAGTGGAAGAGGAGGGAGAGAGGAAGAGGGAAGGGGTGAAGAAGAGGAAAGGGAAGAGGAAGAGGAAGAGGAAAAGGAAAATGAAGAGGAAGAGGAAGAAGAGAGAGAAGAGGAAGAAGAAAAGGAAGAGGAGGATGAAGAAGTGGAAGAGGAGGAGGAGAGGAAGAGGGAAGAAGAAGAGGAAGAAGAAGAGGAAGAGGAAAAAGAGGAAGAAGAGGAAGAGGAGGATGAAGAAGTGGAAGGAGGAGGAGGAGAGGAAGAGGGAAGAGGATGAAGAAGAAGAGGAAGAGAAAGAGGACGAGGAAGAGGAAGAGGAAGAGGAAGAGGAAGAAGGAAGAGGAAGAAGAAGAAGATGAGGAAGAAGGAGGTGGAAGTGGAAGAGAAAGAAGAAAGAGGAAGGGGAAGAGGAGGAGGAAGAGGAAGAGGAGAGAAAGAGGAAAAAAAAAGGAAGAAGGAGGAGACAGAAAATGAAGGGAGACTATTAGGAATAAAAGGAACAAGACAAAGAGGAGGAAGACGAGAAATAGGAGGAAGTGGAGGAAGAGGATGAGAGGAAGGAGGAGGAGGAGAAGACAGAGAAGGGAGAAAGACGCGAGGATGTCCCGAAGGATTGAAGCGCTGGTGACTCAAGAGAAATTGATCAAATAATCTAGCAGCATCTACCCTACATTTGGAACGAAGTTACCGAGGTTTGCTAATCTGTGGTTGCAGCTGCAGATATGCGTATTGTACAGCATAGGTAAAAGCATATACCAATGTAAACACACACGCAGACACATACATGTACACGCACGTATGCACACACACACACACACACACACACACACAGACACACACACACACACACACACACACACACACACAAACACACACATACACAATATGTGTACAAAAACAATACATGAATTTAAAAATAGTTTAGATAAAATGAGATATGAAGACGGGACCGCACGAGCATAGCTCCCCTTCCCGTAAAATACAACTAGGTAAACTAGGTAAATACACACGTCTCGTGGCGCTGTGGTTAGAGTTCTCGCCTGCCACTACGGCGGTCCGGGTTCGACTCCCGCCCAGAGCTGAAATAATTTCAGCATCGTTGCGTTGCAACTCGTTACTCCAACTCTCATGGGCGGGGAGTTGGGTGAGTGTGTGTGCGTGTAAGGTCACAGCTTTACCCACAGATCGGTCACATATAAGCTCTGGGCTCTCATTCGGGAGGGTAATAGCTGTCGATCACGAGTCCAACAAGTGGTCCAAGACCATGGTGAATGGTGAATCACACACACACACAAACACAGACACACACACACACACACACACACACATACACACGCACATGGAAAGAAGATGAAGAAAGACAGTTATAGAAGAGGTCTGAAAAGAACAGCTTTCCCCATAGAGTAATAGACATTTGGAACAAGTTAGATGAGAAAGTGGTGTGTGCAAAAACAATACATGAATTTAAAAACAGTTTAGATAAAATGAGATATGAAGACGGGATACCACGAGCATAGCTCCCCTTCCCGTAAAATACAACTAGGTAAATACACACACAAACACACACATACACACACACACACATACACACACACACACACATACACACACACACATAACAAATACGCATTATATGTAAAAAAAAAAAAAAGGAAGCTCTGCTGAAGCAGAGAGATGGAACATGGCGGCAGTAAGACTTTAATCTTGTTGACCACATAGAAGTAAACAAGTTGGAGAAAACAGCCCAAAGGCAAACCCAAGAGTCAAAACTGAAGGAACTGGAGTGAAACCCGGTCACGTGACTTTCTCCCAAAAGGCAAAATGTTCTTCCAACCACATAGTGTCTATTTGCTCTTGGGTTTTTCGAAAATATTTTCGAATTTCGGATAGTTGACAAAGGATAGCTTACCCAACAGTTTCCATAAACGTCATCGACCTTTGATATCTAAATGTCTCAAAGTTTTCGACGTTTCAACATCTAATTTTTTCAGTGTCTAAACGTCTCAGTGTCTAAACGTCTCAGTGTCTAAACGTCTCAGTGTCTAAACGTCTCAGTGTCTAAACGTCTCAGTGTCTAAACGTCTCAGTGTCTAAACGTCTCAGTGTCTAAACGTCTCAGTGTCTAAACGTCTCAGTGTCTAAACGTCTCAGTGTCTAAACGTCTCAGTGTCTAAACGTCTTACTTTCTAAACGTCTCAGTGTCTAAACGTCTCAGTGCCTAAACGTCTCAGTGCCTAAACGTCTCAGTGCCTAAACGTCTCAGTGTCTAAACGTCTTACTGTCTAAAGGTCTCAGCGTCTAAAGGTCTCAGCGTCTAAAGGTCTCTGTGTCTAAACGCCCCAGTGTGTAAACGTCTCTGTGTCTAAACGTCTCAGTGTCTAAACGTCTCATTGTCTAAACGTCTCAGTGTCTAAACGTCATCCTGTCTAAAGGTCGTAGCGTCTAAACGTCTTCCTGTCTAAAGGTCTTAGCGTCTAAACGTCTCAATGTCTAAACGCCTCACTGTCTAAACGTCTTACTGTCTAAAGGTCTCAGCGTCTAAAAGTCTTAGTGTCTAAACGTTTCAGTGCCTAAATGTCTCAGTGTCTAAACGTCTCAGTGCCTAAACGTTTCAGTGCATAAACGTCTCAATGCCTAAACGTCTCAGTGTCTAAACGTCTCAGTGTCTAAACGTCTTATTGCATAAACGTCTGAGTATCTAAACGTCTCACTGTCTAAACGTCTCAGAGTTTTA
>NC_134786.1:3600935-3603435 GCF_046742065.1 Oratosquilla oratoria
GACGAACTAACGATTTATATATTGCTTGTTAATGAGTGATGGACTTTTGAAATCAAAAGATCGCGCAATCAGTCCCAGAATCTTATTTGCTTTCTCAGAGGCTGAAATACACTGCTTGGATGATTTGAGGTCGTTACTGATAATTACGCCGAGATCTTTTTCACTATCCACTTTTGTTAACGAATTTCCAAATAACTTGTAATCGTACTTACTGTTATTTTTACCTATGTGCATTACCTTGCATTTACGTGTGTTAAATTTCATTAGCCACTTTTCAGACCATATATATATATGGTAATTAGGTCAATTGTAGAATTTCCCCCTACACTGATCAAGTGTAAAATTTCCACCCCACTACACTCTTGTAGAATTCTATCCCCCAAAAACACACACACACACACACACGCACACGCACACGCACACGCACACGCATACGCACACACACACACATACACACATACACACACACTGATCAAATGTAGATTCTCCACCCTAAATGACATAGGCTAGGCTAGGTTAGGCTAGGTTAGGCTAGGTTAGGCTAGGCTAGGCTAGGCTAGACTGGGCTAGAATAGGGTTGGGTTGGTTACACTGGATTAGGTTAGATTAGGTCAGGTCAGGTCAGGCCAGATTTGGTTGTGTTGTGTTGTGTTGTGTTGTGTTGTGTTGTGTTGTGTTGTGTTGTGTTGTGTTGTGTTGTGTTGTGTTGTGTTGTGTTGTGTTGTGTTGGGTTGGGTTGGGTTGGGTTGGGTTGGGTTGGGTTGGGTTGGGTTGGGTTGGGTTGGATTGGATTGGATTGGTTTGGGTTGTGTTGTGTTGTGTTGTGTTGTGTTGTGTTGTGTTGTGTTGTGTTGTGTTGTGTTGTGTTGGGTTGGACTGGGTTTGGTTTGGTTAGATTAGGTTAGGTTAGGTTAGGTTAGGTTAGGTTATGTATCACGAGCCACAATTAACTACAAAATATTCACTCCCATATACTGTATATAAGGGATGGTTAGTAATCAATTTGCCTTGTTTACCATATGAGCTGTGATGTGGGTAAAGGAAATACCTCGGTTTCCCGTCGAATCCACTTAGGACTGCACTCTTATCGTTTTCTTTTCAATCTATTCTCACTTCAGCCTTTGTTAAAACAATTACCACCACAAATTCTAGCAAAACCAAAAGACTGAAAGAGTATATATGCACGAACAAACCTTTTCTTTCACCGTTGGGTTCTTTTTGTTGAAGATATTTGGAAATTTCACTTTGTGTACACACATTTGTCCAGACATACCGGTACTCTCCCGCTGTTTGCACAAGATTCAGTTACGACCAATCACAGAAAACGAACACCTGAACTGATTCATCCAGTTCAAATGAAAGCCTATTTCTTCAAATGTCTCTAAACTAATTCTTTTTCTAATTTACATGAGCTATAAGAATAATCTGAGATTATTTTATGTTAACAATCAAGTAAAATATAACGAATATTAAAGTAGGATTAAAATATCTATTACATGTGGGTAAGGAGGTCTTCATTACACTATTTTTTTATATTGTCCGCATAAAGATTATTTAAAGAAGTGTAGAAGGTAGAGGTGGATGGAGTGAACATGAGGGGGTGACCAAGGATGAGATGGATGGATGGGATGAAAGGGGCGTTGGGAAAGAGGGGGATTGTTTATTGAGGAAGGAAGTGAAAATACAGAAGATAGGGATGAGTGGAGAATGGTTGTGTATGGATGATGCTATGATGCATAGATGGGAGTGGGTGGGGGATATAGGGTTGGGAATATGGTTGAATGATATTTTAATGCAGCCCGAAGGGATTTCTCCCCGTATTCTCTTTTTCTGCACGAGGGAATGGAGAGGGGGGTCACCGATTAAACGAAGCGGCCTTCCTGTGCACGTGTTGTGTCTTAATGCATTGTTTCTGACCCATGGCAGTGGGTGAGATGCAGGGATAACCCGTCATCCAGGAAGAGCCAAGAAAAGATAGAGGGAAGGTTGTTGAGTGGGAGTGGAGTGGGTGGGGATGAAATGGGTGGGAGTGGATTTATGCCTTTTACTTTGGCTACCTACCTTATAAAGGGGAAAAATACCTTGGTATATATATATATATGTATATATATATATATGTATATATATATATATATATATATATGTATATATATGTATATGTATATATATATATATATATATATATATATATATATATATATATATATATATATGTATGTATGTAAAAAGATACCTAAAAACAACACGTGATCCATAAATTTTGCTGGTAATCACTAAGGAATTTGGATAAAAACATTAATTCCCAAGTGCTTTCGTGTAATTCACATCCCTTAAAGATGTGAATTACACGAAAGCGCTTGGGAATTACTGTTTTCTTCCGATTTTTTAGTGGTTACTAGCAATATATATATACATATATATATACATATACATATATATATATATATATATATATATATATATATATATATTCGTGAAGTAAGGAAGCAGGTTTTCTTTG
>NC_134786.1:3610935-3615935 GCF_046742065.1 Oratosquilla oratoria
AAAGCCTCAAATTGAAGTAAAGAGTTTTGTAATAATATGTTGAGAGGAGGGAGGGAATACAGGGAACAGTGAGGGCACTGCTGTGGAGGCTGTGGGGGCTGTGGTGGTGGCTGTGGTGGTGGCTGTGAAGGTGGCTGAGGTAAGATTAGCTCATGTACACATGGCGGAGTTACACAGCAAGATGAGGAGGGCAGAACGAGAGAGAAAAAATAGGGAGAGAGAGTGAGTGGGAGAGAGAGAGAGAGAGAGAGAGAGAGAGAGAGAGAGAGAGAGAGAGAGAGAGAGAGAGAGAGAGAGAGAGAGAAAAGAGAGAGAGAGAAAGAGAGAGAGAGAAAGAAAGAGAGAGAGAGGAGAGACAGGCATATAGACAGAGATAGATAGATAGATAGATAGAGAGAGAGAGGGAGAAAGAGAGAGAGAGAGAGAGAGAGAGAGAGAGAGAGAGAGAGAGAGAGAGAGAGAGAGAGGGAGAGAGGGAGAGTGATAGATAGATAGATAGATAGATATATAGACAAATAGATAGATAGATAGATAGATAGATAGATAGATAGAGAGAGAGAGAGAGAGAGAGAGAGAGAGAGAGAGAGAGAGAGAGAGAGAGAGAGAGAGAGAGAGAGAGAGAGAGAGAGAGAGAGAGAGAGAGAGAGAGAGAGAGAGAGAGAGAGAGAGAGAGAGAGAGAGAGAGAGAGATGGAGGAAGGGAGAGGGGGAGAGCGGAAGAGAGAAAAAAAAAGAGAGAATAAGAAGACCCCGGTATGGAGCCTGACTGACAGAGACATACAGCCTAACAGACAAAGACAAGGAGGGAGAGACAGGGGCAAAAAGGGGAAGGAAGGGGAGCAGGGGGGAGGTGAAGGGGGGAGATGGTGGGTTAAGAATAGAAGAGAAGAGAGGGAAGGAGAGGGGAGAAGAGAAGAGAGGAGGGAGGGAATGGGAGTGAGGAAGAGGTTGGGAAAGGAAAATAAAGAAGGTTAGAATAGGGGAAGGGATAGACGGGGATAGGAAGAGGAATGATGAAGAAGGGAGGGAGGGGAGGGGAATGAAGGAAGAGAATGAGGACGGGAGGAAGGGAAGGAGGAATGAAAGAAGAAAGAAGGGAAGGAAGTGAAGAAAGGAAAGAAGGAGAGATGGACAGGTGGTGATGATGATATGGTTTAACGTCACAAACTCCCTCCTATCAGAAGGCTAGGACGGTGCCCCTCACAGAGGACTTTGTAGCGTGTAATTTAATGAACCATGCCCTTGGTTCAACTTCGCCGGTGGCAGGATTCGAACCGCCATCCCCTTGACCTTCGCCGCAAGTAACGACGCCCTAACACTCTCGGCCAGCGAGCTTCCTATATTAAAGGTAAAAGAAGAAAAGAAAGGAAAGAAGGGAAGACACAAGATAAAATGGCACAAAAAAAGGTAAAATAGAAAGAAATACTTTTAAGAAGAATGAGGAAACATGTCAACGTGCACAAAAGGACGGAACGAGGAAATGAGAAAGGAAACAAGGAAAAGGGAAAAAAATTGTAAAAGAAAAAAAAATGGTGAATAAAGAAACACGCAAACACAGGAAAAGGTCGGAAATAAGACAAACAAGGAAGATAACGTGAAAGGAAGAAAAGGAGAAAGATGAGATAACATCTTAGCATTTTGCTGAATATAACCAGCGTTTCTATCTTCATGGACAATGCCGCCCCGAAAAGGTGGATTGATGATAATGATGGAAGTGGAGGAATAAAACACGTGTCTAGGGCCGAATTTATTCCTTACCGGTTTCGCTTATAGCTTCTTCCACTGAAGAAGAAGCTCTAAGCAAAACCGGTCAGGAATAAGCTCGGCCCTAGACCCGTGTCATATTCTTCCACCTTCCTCAAACCTGTCAAGATGTCTCAACAGTCCTAACAATGTTGAGGGTGAATTTTCAATTAAGAAACATATGAGAAATAAAGGAACAATATATAAAGTAACCAGCATTCATAATTTTTATGGAAAATAATATTTGATTATAAAAAAGTACTGCGTGACTATGATCCGTAGAGGCGTCACAAGAATCCATAGAATATTGATATTGTAAAATTTATGAAGTCAATGCCCAATACAGAGATATACGAGATAAAAAAGAGGAACAAGGAATAGATGGTGGGATGATTTAATAGAGGTGTTCAAGAGGATCAAAGGCTTTAACAAAGGTCACGGAAACAAGGTCATCATATTAAGAACACATGACAGGACTTATAGTAATGGATTTAAATTGGGCAAGTTTAGATTTAAGAAGGAGGAAGAGGAGGAAGAGGAGGAAGAGGAAGAGGAGGAAGATGAGGAAGAGGAAGAGGAGGAAGAGGAGGAAGAGGAGGAAGAGGAGGAGGAGGAAAAAGAGGAATAAAACATGGAGGCAAGAACTGGTTTACTAATAAAGTAGTGTTAGACTTAGTAGCTATGTAGTGAGCGCTGAAACTATAAATTGTTTTAAGAAAAGGCTAGGCAATTTTGTGGATGGGGAATGACAGGTGGTAATGGACTTGGATCTGCCTAGTGTATGCCTTATGGCCTCTTGCAGTCTCCTTCATTCTTATGGCGAAACGGGAGCTGGAGATGATACGCCTGGGTAAGGATTGCTGCTATACACCACGAGGCGCTGAGCGGCTGCGACTGAAGCCGTCGGCTTTCCCCTGTCCAGGACTAAGTGGGGAAGGCAGAACTTAGTTACTGCTGGAAATCGGTGAGAAGTGCAGGACTCGAACCCGCGACTAGGAGTATACGAGATCCGCACGCTTCCGATGACACCAACAACAGGAAGGAAATGGAAAAGAGAATTTGAGGAGAAACGAAAAGAGCGTTGGGAGGAGGAGGAAGAGGAGGAGGAGGAGGAGGAGGAGGAGGAGGAGTAGTAGTAGGAGGAGGAGGAGGAGGAGATGAAGATCTTGGTAGCACTGTGGGTGTGGAGGAAGAAGAGAAGGAGGAGGAGTAGGAGTAGGAGGAGGAGGAGGAGAAGGAGAAGGAGGAGGAGTAGGAGGAGGAGGAGGAGGAGGAGGAGGAGGAGGAGGAGCAGGAGGAGGAGGAGAAGGAGGAGGAGGAGGAAAGGAGGAGATGAAGATCTTGGTAGGACTGTGTGTGTGTGGAGGAGGAAGGGAGGAGATGAGGAGGAAGAGAAAGAGGAGGAGGAGGAGGAGGAGGTGGAGGAGGAGGAGGAGGAGGAGTAGGAGTAGGAGGAGACTAAGGAGGATTAAGGAAAACAAATAACAAGGGTACTGGCGAGAGAGTGTGTGTAAGAGGATGAGAAGGAGGGAAGGAAGAGGAAGACGAGGAGGAAGAGGAGGAAGAGGAGAATTAGTGGCAATAGGGGAAATAAGGAAAGTGAGAGGTAGTAAAAGAGGAGTAGGAGGAGGAAAAGAAAGAGAGAAGGATAGAAATGTCAAAGAAAAGAGGAAGAGGAAGAAGAGGAGGATAAAGAGGAATAGAGAGGGGACGAAAAGGAGGAGGAGGAGTGGCAAGAGGATTAAGAGGAGTGGGTGTGAGATGGAGGGAGGGAAATAGGAGGAAGAGGAGGAGGAAGAGGAGGAGGAGGAGGAGGAGGAGGAGAAGGAGGAGGAGGAGGAGTAAGGGGGATGTATGGAGGAAGGAGGAGGAAGAGGAGTAGGGAGGGATGGAGGGAAGGAGGAGGAAGAAGGGGAGTAAAGGAGGGAGGGAGGGAGGGAACAGGAAGAGGAGTAAGGAAGAGAGGGAGGGAGGTAGGAGGAAGAGCATGAGGAGGGGGAGGAGGAAAAAAGTAGATTAGACATGAAGCAAGGGTGAAGAGGAATATGATGGGAAGGGAGACAGGAGGAGAAGGAGGAGGAGGAGGAGGAATAAGAAGAGGGAGGAGGAGGAGAGGGAAGAGGAGGAGGAGCAAGAAAAGGAGGAGGAAAAGGAGGAGGAGGAGGAGGAAAAGGAGGAAGAGGAGGAAGAAGAGGAAGAGGAAGAAGAGGAGGAAGAGGAAGAGGAGGAAGAAGAAAAGAAGGAGGAGGAGGAGGAAAAAGAGGAATAAGACATGGAGGAGCAGGAGGAGGAAGAAGAAAAGAGGAAGAGAAGACGGAGGAAGAGGAATAACAGAGGGAAGAGGACAAGGAGGCAAAGAAGGAGGAGAAGGAAGAGGAGGAAGAGAGAGAGGAGGAGGTGGAACGGGAGGAGGAGGAAGAAGGGGAGGAGGAAAAAGAGGAGGAAGAAGATGAGGAGGAGAAGGAGACAAAATAGGAGGAGATGTAAGAGGAGGAGGAAGAAGAGGACGAGGAGGAATAAGAGGAGGAGGAGGAGGAAGAGGAGCAGGAGGAGGAGGAGGAAGAGAAGGAGGCAAAGGACGAGTAGATGGAAGAGGAGAAGGAGGAAGAGGAGGAGGAGGCAAACGGTGGAGGAGATGGAATAGGAGGAGAAGGAACAGGAGGAGGAGAAAGAGTAAGATAAGGAGGAGGAGGAGGAAGAGGAGTAGGACGAACAGGAGGAGGAGGAGGTAAAGGTGGAGGAGGAGGCAAAGGAGGAGGAGATGGAAGAGCAGAAGGAAGATAAGGAGGAGGAGGAGGAGGGACAGGAGGAGGAAGAGGAGGAGGAGGAGGAGGAGGAGGAGGAGGAGGAAGAAAAGGAGGAGGAGGAGGAGGAGGACAAGAGAGTCGGAAGAGTAAGATAAGGAGGAGGAAAAGGAGGAGGAGGAGGAGGAAGAGGAGGAGGAGGAGGAAGGGGAGGAGGAGGAATTGGCGTTGAGGCGAACCCGACTCCTAAGCCGGCCGGGACTTGAAAGGACGTGGTGGCCCTTTTGATGGGATTTGATTTGATGTCGAAATGCCCATCGGCGCGGTCGTTAACGTCGTCGTCGTCGTCGTCGTCGTCGTCGTCGTCGTCAACATCATCGTCATCGTCATCGTCATCGTCATCGTCGTCATCGTCATCATCATCATCATCATCATCATCATCATCATCATCATCATCATCGTCGTCGTCGTCGTCATCGTCATCATCATCATCATCATCATCATCATCATCATC
>NC_134786.1:3620935-3623435 GCF_046742065.1 Oratosquilla oratoria
GAAGTAAGAGGAGGTGAAGGAGGAGGAGGTGGAGAGGAGGAAGAGACAAGGAGGAAGATAAGGAGGAGAAAGAGAAGGAGGAGGAGGAGGAGGAGGAGGAGGAGGAGGAGAAAGAGGTGGGAAGGGGGGGTTTAGTTGAGGAAAAGGAAGTGAGGAAGGGGAGGAGTAAGAAGAGGAGAAGGAAGAGGAGGAGGAGGATATGAGAGAAAATAAAGAGGAGGAGACTGAAGAGACACAGGAAAGAATAGTAAGGAAGAAATTGAAATAATAAGAAGAGAAAAAAGAGGGAATAAATGGAGACAAAGAATAAAGAGGAAAAGAGAGTAAATAGAGAGAGGAGGAAAAAAGAGGTGAGTGAAGAGAAGTGGAAGGTGGAAAGAGAGCGAGAAAGGATAACGTGGAGAAAGAGGAGGAAAAGAGAAGAGAGGAGAGGAAAAAAGAGGAGAGAGATGAGAAACGGTGGGGGAAGGAAATGATGAAAAAGAGGAAAAAGAAGAGAAGAAAAAAAGAAGAGAGAGAAAAGAGAAGTATAAAAACGTAAATAAAGAGCGATGAAAAGACAAAGGGAAGACAAGAAGGGAAGTGAGTGAAGGAGATTAGAAGAGAGAGGAGGGGAAGAGGAGGATGGAGGAGAGAAGAACGAAAGGTGTTTTGGAGGAACCTGAGAGGAAAGAAGAAGAGGAGAAGGAGAGGAGGAGGAGGAGAGGAGAAGAGGAGGAGGAATAAGGAGGGGGGAGGAAGAGGAAGAGGAGGAGGAGAGGAGGAGGAGGAGAGGAGGAGGAGGAGGAGAAGAGGAGGAGGAGAGGAAGAGGAGGAGAGGAGGAGGAGAGGAGGAGGAGAGGAAGAGGAGGAGAGGAGGAGGAGAGGAGGAGGAGAGGAGGAGGAGGAAGAGAGGCGGAGGAGGAGAGGAGGAAGGAAAGGGATGGGAGATAGAGGAAGCTGAGGGGAGAGAGGCGAAGAGAGGAAGAGAGAGGGGCTCCACAGGATAAAAGAAGAGGGAAATTTGAGGGGAGAGTTTTGTCTTTTTGTGAAGATGGGAGTAGAAAGAACAGGAAACAGGAGGAGGAGGAGGAGGAGGAGGAGGAAGAGAAGGAGAAAGAAGAGGAGGAGTAGGAGAAAAAAGAGGAGGAAGAGAAGGAATAAAAGGAAAAGGAGCAAGAGGACAAAACAGAAGAAGAAAAAGAGAAGAAAAAAGAGGAGGAGGAGGAAGAGGAGGAAGAGGAGGAGGGAGAAAAGAATAATAGGAGGAGTAGAAGGGGAAAAAAAGAATTAAGAGAAAGACGAGGAAGAGGAGAAGGAGGGAGACAAAAGAACGAGAAGGAGGAGGGAAGGGAAAAGAAGAGGAGTAGGAAGATAAAGAAGAAGAAAGAAGAGAAGGAGATGTAGGAGGGTAAAGAGGAAGAAAAAGAGATATAAGAAGAGGATAAAGAACAGGAGAAGTAGGAGGAGAAAGAGAATGAGGCAGAGAAGGTGAAAGAGTAGAAGTAGAAGAAGAAACAAGTGGAGGAGGAAAGTGGAGTGGGTAGGAGAAGGAGGAAGAAGAGAGGTTAGGAATGAGGAGGAGGAGAAGGAGGAAGAGGAGGAGGAGGAGGAGGAAGGGGTGGATCATAATCAGGTGGAGGAAAAGAAAGAGGGGGATGAGAGAAGAAGGAGAGGGGGAAGAGGAGGAGGAGGAGGAGGAGGAGGAGGAGGAGGAGGAGGAGGAGGAAGGGGGTGGATTATAATCAGGTGGAGGAAGAGGGTGAAGAGAGAAGAAGGAGAGGTAGGAAGAGGAGGAGGAGGAGGAAGAGCAGGAAGAGGAGGGTGGAAGAAGAAAGAGGAAGAGCAGAGATTCTGGATAAAGAAGTACATTAGGATTAGAAGGATAAGGATCAGGAATAAAAAGAGGAGGAAGAGAAGATAAGGAGGAGGAGGAGGAGGAGGAGAAGGAGCAGGAGGAGCAGGAGCAGGAAGAAGAGGGAGAGGGCGAGGAGATACAGGAAGAAGAGGAGTTAAGGAAGAGGAGGAGAAGAAGAGAAAGAAGGAGGAGGAGAGCGAGAAGAAGGAGGAGGAGGAGGAGAAGGAGAAGGAGGAAGAGAAGGAGAAGGAGGAGAAGGAGGAGGAGTAGAAGGTGAAGGAAGGGGAAAAGGAAAAGAGAAAGAGGAGAAAAAGGAGGGAAAGGACGAAAAGATAGAGGAAGAGGGGGCAAAGGAAGAGGAGGAAAAGAAGAAGGAGAAGGAGGAGGAGGAGGAGGAGGAGTAGGAGGGGAAGGAGCAGATGGAAAGGACGAAGAGACGGAAGAGGATGAATTATAGAAAGAGAAAGAGAAGAAGAGGAGAATGAAGGAGGAGGAATTATAGGAAGAGAAAGAGAAGAAGAGGAGAAAGAAGGAGGAGGAAAACGAGAAGGAGGAGGAAGAGGAGGAGAAGGAAACAACAAGGAGACGGAAGAGGAGGAAGTAAAGGAAGAGAAGGAGAAGAAGAGGAGAAAGAAGGAGGGGGGGAGCGAGAAGGAGGAGGAA
>NC_134786.1:3630935-3633435 GCF_046742065.1 Oratosquilla oratoria
AGAGAGAGTGAGAGAGAGAGAGAGAGAGAGAGAGAGAGAGAGAGAGAGAGAGAGAGAGAGAGAGAGAGAGAGAGAGAGAGAGAGAGAGAGAGAGAGAGAGGAGGAGGAGGGAGAGGGAGAGAGAGAGAGCGATATATATATATATATATATATATATATATATATATATATATATATAGATAGATAGAGATAGATAGAGAGAGAGAGAGAGAGAGAGAGAGAGAGTCAAGACGTGAGAGGATGAGTGAGTGATCAGCCGAAAGCTCCAAAGCCCGAGAACGTGAGAGACGGAGTAAGCGTGAGACCCTCAGGGCGTGAGTGTGGGTGGGAAGCCTTTGAATAAATAAGACGACATGAGAGCAGCCTGACACCAAGGAAGGGGGGGAGAATGAGTAGAATGGGCTCTCTAATGGGAAAACAGGAAAGCGGATGGGGAGTGGGGAGGGGGAGGGGGAAGAGGAGGGAAGAGGAGGAGGGAGAGGAGGGAGAAGGAACGGGGTAGAGTGGGAAAGAGGAGGATGGGTTGGTAGACGGAAAAGGGGAAAGCGAAGGGAAGAGAGGGAAGGAGGAAGGGTAGGGAGAAGGGAAGGGAGAGGAGGGAGAAGGAAAAGGGTAAGGGCAGTGGGAAAGTGGGAGGGTGGGATGTTTGAGTGAAAAAGGGAAATGGAAAGGAAGAGAGGTAAGAAGGAAGGGGGAGTGGGAGAGGGGAATAGTGAGGAAGGAAAAGGGGGAAAGAAGGGGAAGGGGGGTGGAAAAGGGGAGAGGGGGAAGGGGGGAGGACTGGGAAGGAATGGGGTAAAAGGGGGGAGAGGAAGGGAAGGAATAGGACTGTGTGTAGTTAAGTAAAGCTGTGACGAATGCACTTTATAGGAGAAAAGACAGTGTTCTAGAAGGAAGAAGAGTCTACGCCAGGGGGCACTGAGTAGCTGTGGCCGAAGATGTCACCTCTGGTCTATACGCTTGTTGGACTCCTGGGGAAGGTAGCAGTAACTGGTAGGAATCGGAGAGGAGTGCGAGATTCGAACCCACATCTAAGTGAATGCGAGGCCAGGAGATTTTTCGATGACATCATCGTTTCTGTAGGAAGGGAATGTGGGAGTGAATTGTCTTGTGGGATAATGAAGGAGAGTAGGTCTATTTCACTCATAAAGGGAGTAAAGGAGATTAAATTTTATGAAAACACTAATTTTATAAGTCTTTGGATTATTTTTTCTATAATAAACAAACTACTAACCCTTATCCGATAGATTTTTGAACTAAAAAGTTTTATAATGATTAAGATAATAACTTTACTTTTATCAAAATTTTCACTAAACAATGGGATTATAATTAGACTACTAAACCTATTTCGATCAATTTTTTCACTAGATATTCTGATAATGAGTAGGTTACCAAACTTGATCAAATTCATTTTGTACCAAACATTCTTACAATTAGTAGGTTCCTGGACCTAATTACATAACATTCTGGACTAAACATTTTGACAATACGTAGGTTACCACCACTGGTTCCATAGATTTTCGTTCACGGGAGGAAGGAACCCATACAAATGATGATGATGAGAACGAAGTCTTACATAAGGGAATCACTCCCGAAGTGGGGCGAGAACGATCTCCCTGTGAAAAGGTCCTCAACTACACTCAACGCTTGACGTGATACAGGGACGTTCTTCGTAAAGACACTTGGAATACAGTCTCTCCCTTATATCATAATCAAAAATTTACTTTAACTTGGAGAAATAAGGACCGCTCTTCGTAAAGACACTTGTAATACAGAGTCTCTCCCTTATATCATAATCAAAACTTTACTTTAACTTGGAGAAATAAGGGCCGTTCTTCGTAAAGACACTTGTAATACAGAGTCTCTCCCTTATATCATAATCAAAACTTTACTTTAACTTGGAGAAATAAGGGCCGTTCTTCGTAAAGACCCTTATAATATAAAACAGAGTCTCTCTCTGTGTTAAAACCAAAACTTTATTTTAACTTAAAGAAATAAGGGCCGTTCTTCGTACACTTGTAATACAAAACAGTCTCCCCCCTGAGTGTTATAATAAAATTTTTATTTTAACTTAAAGAAATAAGGGCCGTTCTTCGTAAAGACACTTGTAATACAAAACAGAGTCTCCCCCTAAGTGTTATAATCAAAACTTTATTCTAACTTAGAGAAATAAGGGCCGTTCTTCGTAAAGACACTTGTAATACAAAAGAGAGTATTTCCCTTAAGTGTTATAATCAAAACTTTATTTTAACTTAGAGAAATAATGGCCGTTCATCGTAAAGACACATGTAATACAAAACAGAGTCTCTCCCTTATACTATAATCAAAACTTTACTTTAACTTGGAGAAATAAGGGCCGCTCTTCGTAAAGACACTTGTAATACAAAACAGTCTCTCCCTTTAGTGTTATAATCAAAACTTTATTTTGACTTAGAGAAATAAGGGCAGTTCTTCGTAAAGACACTTGCAATGCAAAACAGTCTCTCCCTTAAGTGTTGTA
>NC_134786.1:3669920-3672420 GCF_046742065.1 Oratosquilla oratoria
GGACCTGATGGAAGGGAATTACAATAAATCAGACCCAGTAATCCACGAGAGGGAAATATTATCCAAGAAAAATTCTTCGACTCATGTTCAGCTCTATGGCAGAGGAACTTGAGAGCCAAAGTACTCTTAGAGTTATTGTCCCTCTTTTTTTCAAGAAAATAATGAATTTGTACACGGGTCTTCCGACATTGTGTATCTACAACCATACATCATCTTTTGAAATAACCACACACCCCAAAAAGGAAAAAAATCCTTCTATGCAAACACAGGCTTAAAGGATAAGGATAAGGATAAGGAATTAGAGTGGATGTATGAAAGTGATAAGATAAAACACATATATGACGGAACATTCTTTACCTAGAATCTAAACCTAACCTAGGGGTGGGCGACCTTCCTAAGTGTGGGTGCCAAAATGAGCCAAATCATTAAAAAAAAAAAAAAAAAAAATTCGCATGCCAACGGAGTAAAACTATAGGCTCAGGGTACAGCGGTGGGTCCCCAGACTGGCCGTGGTGAGGTCACCTAAATCTACGACAAGTAAGACAAGTAAGTACGCTTTGCTCGGTGCGATTATCGCTCAACGATGATCGTTCATGGCTCAAACGATTGTCTAGACCAGTATTTCTCAAAATCTTTACCCTTGCGTAACTTTTGAAATAAATTGCGTGTCTCAAGAAACCCCTGTGCAAAAAAGAAAAAAAAGAAAAAAAAAAAAAAAAAAAAAATACACCATATCTTTCTCATTTTATTTTCATCGTAATAATAGGTTAGATAGGATGATGTCTATATTACATTATTACAATAACCAAGAATATGTCGTGTGTGTTTGATTATATTACGTATATGAAATTAAATCAAAATCAAAAGTGTATTAGCTTATCTCACTTATTCTCGTGGAACCCTTAGGGACCTTTTGCGGATCCTTAGGGTTCCGGGGATCCCTGGTCGAGAAACGCTGGTCTACAGTACTAATTCTTTGTTCTTGAATAGGGCTGTTTTTCTTCGAGTTGCTGAGTATGAGGTTGATAACACTGGCCAACAAAGAATCTGTTTACCAATATCTTCTATGTTTTTGCATGCAGAATAAAAAAAGATAATGTCCTATTTTTCCTTCACCCAGAGTTTTTGTTTTCCACGGTATGTTACGTTACGTGTGTTACTTGGGATAAATTTTAATCAAGCGGTTGGCAACACTGCGTGAGATTGTTATACGTTCGGCAGTACTGTGTTTAAAGTGTTGGTGTGAGGTTGTGTAGTGCGCATTTGTGTGGAAATAATTTTGTGATATTGTACACTAGCGTACCCACCATTCACCTTCATAATACCAAGAAACTGTATAAACCGCCCAGACAAGTTTTGCTTTATTTGCAGTGTATTGACATTCAAGTAACAAAGACGGCGTTTCACGCCAATGATTAAGAAATATTATGAACATTATTTTGGATGCAAAGTATGGGAGTAGGATAAGAGCCTGGTCCCTCATGTGTGTTGTGTAACCTGTGTTAGGCTTCTCACTGCATGGACGAAAGTTTCACGCTATATGCCTTTTGCCATCCCTATGGTTTGGAGAGAACTAAGATATCATACTTCTGCATTGAAAATATGAAAGGTATAACATCAACACCAAATATTGTAAAATATCCTAATCTATCATCTGTTATGAGACCAGTACCTCACAGTCAAAACTTTCCTGTACCTCACCCTCCAAATAAATAAAACTAACTGATTATGAGTCAAGTGAGGAGGCTATGAAAAAAGAAACAGAAGACATGCACTTTCAGCCAATTTGTTCTTCAAGTGAACAATATTTATTAAGTCAGGGAGATCTGAATGATCTTGTGCGGGACTTAAACTTGCCAAAAAAAAAAAAATAATAATAATGATAATAATATTAATAATAATAATAATAAAAAAAAAATAATAATAATAATAATAATAATAATAATAAAAAAAAGAAAAAATAATAATAATAGTAATAATAATAATAATAATAATAATAATAATAATAATAATAATGATAATGAAAATAAATAGAAAAATAAATAAAAAAGCAGCATGAACTTCTTGCTTCCAGGTTAAAGGGCTGGAATCTTCTCCAGAAAGAATCCAAAGTTATTTTTTATTGTAAGCGACGCTAATTTTAAATAGTTGTTCTCATTTGAGAATGGTGTGATGTTTTGCAACTTAACCATAAATATAACAGGAGTGAATGGCGCTTGTTTATTGACTCTTCAAAAGTGAGCCTGAAAGCTGTTTTAGTCCAAAATGGAAATAAGTTTCCTTCTCTTCCTCTGGCCCATGCAGCTAACATGAAGGAAACATATGAGAGTATGAAGCTTCTATTGCAAAAAATTAAATATGAAGAACATAAATGGAATGTCTGTGGTGACCTAAAGGTTGTGGCACTTTTACTTGGAATGCAGCTGGGTTACACAAAGTTTAGTTGCTTTCTCTGTGAGTGGGACAGTCGGAAAAAGAAAAATCATTATGAAAAGAATGT
>NC_134786.1:3674920-3677420 GCF_046742065.1 Oratosquilla oratoria
GAAGGCAAAGAGGAAGGCAGGAAGGCAGAGAGGAAGGCAGGGAGGCAGGAAGGCAGAGAAGAAGGCTGGAAGGCAGGAAGGTAGAGAGGAAGGCAGAAAGGAAGGCAGGCAGGAAGGCAGAGAGGCAGGAAGGCACTAAGGAAGACAGACAGGAAGGCAAGGAGGCAGGAAGGCAGAAAGGAAGGCAGAGAGGAAGGCAGGAAGGCAGAGAGGCAGGAAGGCACTAAGGAAGGCAGGAAGGTAGAGGGGAAAGCAGGAAGGCAGAGAGGAATGCAGGGAGGCAGGGAGGCAGTGAAGAAGGCTAAAAGGCAGGAAGGCAGAGAGGAAGGTAGGGAGGCAGGAAGGCACTAACGAAGGCAGGAAGACATAAAAGAAGGCAAGGAGGCAGGAAGGCAGAGTAGAAGGCTTGAAGGCAGGAAGACAGGAAGGCAAAGAGGATGGCTGGAAGGCAGGAAGGCAGAGAGGAAGGCAGAGAGGAAGGCAGGGAGGCAGGAAGGCAGAGAGGAAGGCAGAGAGGAAGGCAGAGAGGAAGGCACTAAGGAAGGCAGGAAGGCAGAGAGGAAGGCAGAGAAGAAGGCTGGAGGGCAAGAAGGCAGAGAGGAAGGCGGAGAGGAAGACAGGAAGGCAGGAAGGCAGAGAGGAAGGCGGAGAGGAAGACAGGGAGGTAGAAAGGCAGAGAGGAAGGCACTAAGGAAGGCAGGAAGGCAGAGAGGAAGGCAGAGAAGAAGGCTGGAGGGCAAGAAGGCAGAGAGGAAGGCGGAGAGGAAGACAGGAAGGCAGAGAGGAAGGCGGAGAGGAAGACAGGGAGGTAGAAAGGCAGAGAGGAAGGCACTAAGGAAGGCAGGAAGGTAGAGAGGAAGGCAGAGAAGAAGGCTGGAGTGCAGGAAGGCAGAAAAGAAGGCGGAGAGGAAGGCAGAAAAGAAGGCGGAGAGGAAGGCAGGAAGGCAGTAAGGCAGGAAGGCAGGAAGGCAGGAAGACAGCAAGGCAGGAAGACAGGAAGGCAGGAAGGCAGGAAGGCAGGTAGGTAGGAAGGCAGGAAGTTAGGAAGGAAGAACGTAGAGTCTTGAGGCTCGCTAGGCGGTTGAGGAAACGTCGAGTTGGTTTGCATTTGGAAGAGGACGCCCAGCAAGATGGATGTGCACGCTAGACAGGCCAGCGAAATAAAGATAATATGCGCCAAAGGATTTCTGTGTTCCGCCAAAAACGTGTATGTTTCTTTCTTTCCTTCTTTCTTGTACTTTCTAGATGGTTTCTGCTAGCCTCTTGGCATTTGGATTGTGTGTGTTTGTTTGTGCGTTGGTGTGTGTGTGTGTGTGTGTGTGTGTGTGTGTGTGTGTGTGTGTGTGTGTGTGTGTGTGTGTGTGTGTGTGTGTGTGTGTGTGTGTGTGTGTGTGTGTGTGTGTGTGTGATTCACCATGGTCTTGGATCACGTGTTGGATTCGTGATTACCAGCTATTTCCCTTCTGGAAGAGAGCTCAGAGCTCATATATGACCAATCTATGGGTAATGCTGTGACCATTCATGCACACACACACACAACTCCCCGCCCTTGAGAGTTGGAGTAACGACTCCTAGCGCAGCGATGCTAAAATTATTTCAGCCCTGGGCGGGAGTCGAACCCGGACCACCGTACTGGCGGCCAGGAACCCTACCAACCACGCCATTTAGTCGTGTGTGTGTGTGTGTGTGTGTGTGTGTGTGTGTGTGTGTGTGTGTGTGTGTGTGTGTGTGTGTGTGTGTGTGTGTGTGTGTGTGTGTGTGTGTGTGTGCATTCTTGAACTTTTACTTGATTGACATTTGTTTGATTAATTCACTTTCCAGAAAAGACGTACTCAATGTTTCATTGTCAAGTGTCCTACCTAAAGTGAACAAAATGGCCTAGATTTAGCCAAATTAAAGTCTTCGAGAGTTTAGATCATTCCTATCCTATCCTCAAGTATCCTAAGTACCCTAAAGTTACCTTAAAGCAAATGAAATCACCTAAGACTATCAATAATAAAATACTTTAAAATGATAATTTCTTTAGGTCATTAAAGTTGTTTTGTCTCAGCTTATCCTTAATTGTCTTGAGTTCGAGTCCTGTTTCTTCTTCGGGGAAGCTATTGGACCTCGAGAACTTCTCAGACTCTTCCTGAAGACATAGTCAGGGTCCTCTAGTTCACGCGCTCGACCCATATCCTTAAGTGTCTTGGGTTCGAGTCCTGTTTGTTCTTTGGGGAAACGACTGGATTTTGAAGACTCCTTAGATTTCTTGAAGACACTGTTATAGTCCTCTAGTTCACGCGTTTGCCCATATCTTTAACTTTCTTGAGTTCGAGTTCTGTTTCTTTTTCGGGGAAGCTATTGAACCTTGAAGACTCCTCAGACTTCTTGAAAATATCGTGATAGTCCTCTAGTTCACGCGATTGGGCCATATTCTTGGGTGTCTTGAGTTAAAGTCCTGTTTCTTCTTCGGGGAATCTACTGGACCTTTAGGACACCTCAGACTTCTTGAAGACAT
>NC_134786.1:3687420-3692420 GCF_046742065.1 Oratosquilla oratoria
CTACATGGTTACTAAGTCTATTCCATTCGTCAACCACTCTATTAGTAAACCAATTCTTCCCTACTTCCTTTTTAAATCTAAATTTGTTCAGTTTATAACCATTACTGCGAGTCCTGCCCTGTTGTTTTAATAAGATGACCTTGTTTGCATCACCCTTGTTAAAACCTTTGATCCACTTGAACACCTCTATTAGATCACCCCGCACTCTGCGTCTTTCCAGAGTGTAAGTTAAGGTGCCTAAGCCTCTCTTCGTAAGGCAAATTTACAAGCAGGTATCTACATGTATACGCTGGTGGTCTTCATCGAAAGCGTGATTGTCCTCCATTCACTCAGTTGTGGGTTCGAGCCCCGCATCCCCGATCCCTGGCTGTGACAGTTACCTGCCCCAAATGTTCAAGCGTATAGGGCAAAAGGGACGGCTTCGGCCGCAGTTATGGCTCTCCTGGCGTGGGCTCCTCACCACATATGTATATGTGAATGTAAGGAACAGACATGATATGGATACTCACACAAATACACGTAGTCTGATAATATACATTAAACCTTTGAGTCCACAAGATTGTTCCTATATTTTCTGCCTGCCACCAAGCCATTTCAGTCAGCTGACACCCCGAAGTACTAAAGTCATGAACATGATAGTTAGTTACTTTGCTTTAGCCAAAACTAAACCGGCTACTTATCTACAGAAACTTTTCCTCATTTAAATAAACTCGTCTGGCGGTAGATTCGAATACAATTTAGACTCAAGTTAAAGACTACAGAACTTTCTTTTATGTTTGTAATGATAAACAGTGGACATACATGCGCACACACACACACACACACACACACACACACACACACACACACACACACACACACACACACACACACACACACACACACACACACACACACACACACACACACACCTCGTGGTGCAGTTCCTGGCTACCAATATGGCGGTCTGGGTTTGAATCCCGCCCAGGGCTGAAATAATATCAGTATCAATGCGCTGCGAGTCGTTACTCCAACTCTCGAGGGCGGGGAGTTGGGTGTGTGTGTGCGTGTAAGGTCACAGCAATGCCCATAAAACGGTCATATATGAGCTCTGAGCTCTCTTACGAAATGGAAGTAACTGTCAATCACGAGTTCAACAACACACACACACACACACACACACACACACACACACACACACACACACACACGCACGCACGCACGCATACACACACACACACACACACACACACACACACACACACACACACACACACACACACACACACACACACACACACACACACACACACACACACAAACACACACACAAAGGTTTGTATTCCAGATCTTCCAGATCCTATCCAGACCACTTCTCCACATTCCCGTGATCATGAAACAGCCGTGATTCTCCTGAGCAGAAAGAAACTATGTGTCACCTCACGGACAGTCGTTCCCGTGCGTAGTCGCTTTGTCTTTTCATTCAGAGTCTGAGTTATTGTTTCCTTTTGGATTTTTTCTTGATTTCATGACTTCGGTTAAACGAAAGGGAGCTGGTCGAAGTCTTGTAGGACTAGACAAGAAAGTCACATCATGATGATCGTGATGGTAATGATGGTGATGGGGAATAATTATCGTGGTGACGATGGTAGTGGTGGCGGTGGTGGTAATGATGATGATGGTGTGGAGGTGGTGGTGATGGTGGTAGTGATGATGATGATGATGATGATGATGATGATGATGATGATGATGATGATGATGATGATGATGATGATGATGATGATGATGATGGCGATGACGACGACGAAGATGACGTGCTGGTGATGATGATGATGATGATGATGATGATGATGATGATGATGATGATGATGATGATGATGATGATGATGATGATGATGATGATGATGATAATGGCGATACCGAAGGCGACGACGACGACGACGATGATGATGTTGATGATGATAATGGCGATACCGAAGGCGACGACGACGACGACGACGATGATGATGATGATGATGATGATGATGATGATGATGATGATGATGATGATGATGATGATGATGATGATGATGATGATGATGATGATGATGATGATGATGGTAACAAGGTAAAATTTTATGCTTCCGTTCATTGACGACCGCCATGGGACACAAATGGACCATCAAAAGCTGATCATTTCTTCCATCCTCACACTTTCCTTGTGCTTTTCCCTGGGAAAGCCGTGGCGATATCTGATACAGGAATAGCACAGTCAACAACATATGCAAGGGACCCACCGAGTCGAGAGATATGGCATCATCGCTTTTTATACTCAAAGAATGATATATATTTTGAAATTTCCTAAAATAAATAAAATAATAAAAATAATTTTACAAATATGTGTGAACGCACACATATGCCATTGTCATATCATATATGCAAAAGCTATTTAAAAAAAAAATGTTCATTTTACAATTGCATTCAAACGCATGCTTACAACGTTGCCACATCCTCCATAATGCAAGAACTGTTCATACCGGTCTGGCACCTCAGGACAGGACACCAATTGAAGAAAGCTATATCACGTAGCAAATAACACTGATCGGCACGTCACGTGAGCCTTCAAGAAAATAATTGCGACGGTGACGTCGCAATGGCGAAGACTCAAAGGAAAAGAAGACCATCAAGCAGGCTTGAAGTCTCGTTGGATGTCATAAAGAAGGAGAGAAGATGGCTTCCAGCTGGTTCTCCTCTTCTCTGGTGCCTTCGAGAAGCGATGAGTCAAGCTGAGAGAAAATTGGAAAATGTCAAAAAGGAATTATGCAGCACTCAGGGACAAGTCCGATAGATAATACTGTCTCTGGACGAGGGTGATAGGCTTACGTGATTGGCGTCACTGAGATACAGTGACACGAGGAGAGGGGCGGAAGAAGGCGAGTGACATCGCGTTGTCTTGTGAGGTGTGGGACGAGAAAAGGTGATATCGTATTCTAAAGTGATGTCATCTTGTGATGATTGATGGGCGTCAGGTTTTGATCTCGGGGCTCTATTCTGGCTTTCACAACACTTAGGGCAAGTGTGAAGGTTTTTGTCATGAGGTTCTGTTGTAATAAGTGGCTCAACTTCTAAAGTGAGATAAAGGGCCTCACTGGTCTTAGTTGACTTCATGAATATTTTATGTCATTAGTGACATCATTAGTGATATCGCTTCCGGTGGACGTCGGAAGACGATGGTTGCAGTTATTACTACAAAATTTGGGGCACTTCAAGAATTGTCACCCCAGAACGCCCACATGAAGAATCGTCACGCCATGAGATCCCGCCTGAAGAACTGTCAGTCCATACGCCGAATATCAACAGTGGAATAAATATTAGGTTAGGTTAGGTTAGGTTAGGTTAGGTTAGGTTAGGTTAGGTTAGGTTAGGTTAGGTTAGGTTAGGCTAGGTTAGGTTAGGTTTGTTAGATTAGGTTATGTTATGTTAGGTTAGGTTAGGTTACGTTACGTTATGTTAGGTTAGGTTAGGTTGAATGAAGGCTATGATTATTATCATCACCTTATATAAACAAAGAATTGTAAACCCAGGATGGTCCACATGAAGAATTGTCAACCTAGGATAGCTCACATGAAGAATTGTCATCCAGTCCAAGACTGGGGTGACGATGCTTCATGTGATCCCAAAATTTTATCATTCAGATAAAATTGTTAATTTATATATCTTAACTCGCAAAGTCACTTTCTTGGACTTTTTTTTAGGTAAAATGAAGGACCTACGACAGGAGACGCTGAGTAGTTGAGGTCAAAGGAATCACCCTTACCCTATGCACATGGACTGTCGGGGCAGGTAATAGTTGCTACTGGGAATCGGAGAGGGTTGCGGTATTCGAACCCGCGACTAAACGAGTGCGAGACCAGCACGCTTCCGTTCACGCCACCAGCGCTCTTCTTGAACGTTTTACGAAAGAGAAAATCACCGAAAGTGTGGGTCTCCTCTGCAGAGCCTTTCAGCTTTCGCCTTTCTCTTCCAGGCCTCAGGGTCATCACTATCAAGCTACCATGCAGATTCCCGATTCATCTGCATCTTCTAGGTAGATACGATTTATCTACATATATGTATACATGTACATGTACATCTGTATGTGTATGTATATGTATATGTATATGTATATGTATATGTATATATATATGTATATGTATATGTACATGTGTATGTATATGTATATGTATATATATATATATATATATACATACATATATATATATGTATATATATATATATACATATATATATATATGTATATATGAATGTATTCATATATATATGTATATTTATATATAATATACATATATATACATTTATAAGTGTGTATATGTATGTGTATATGTGTATATGTATATGTATATGTATATGTATGCATATATGTATTATATATATACATATATATGTATATATATATACATATATATATATATACTGTATATACATATATATATGTATATATATGTGTGTATATTTATATGTATATGCATACGTATATACATATATATATATATATATATATATATATTTGTGTGTATATGTATATATATATATATATATATATATATATATATATATATATGTACATGTATATGTATATGTTTATGTATATGTATATAAAGTTGTGAGGGCCACAATCAACAGCATCTATGGTAAATGAAGACAGGACCCATTTACCTTACCACATCTGAGCTACCGAAGCCCAATTCTCAACACGTTATATTTAGAGTAAAGAAGAATCACACAACTCACATCAGACAACCACTGTGTGTCCACGGGAAGCTCAAAGACGGACCATGTTTGCATCCTCGTTCGCCCACCCAGTATCGAGCTCAGGATCTCCGATTGCCTTGTCGATAGCTCTAGAATCCTAATTGAATATGAGATCTAATCAAAACACTTATATCATCACTGGGCAATAGTGAAGTATAAACATAAATTCTCAATCTGTTTTCTCGAAAAAAAAAGAAAAAAATCAGAAGAGATATCCATAAAATTGTTGG
>NC_134786.1:3697420-3702420 GCF_046742065.1 Oratosquilla oratoria
TGTTGTTATTTGCAGACTATTTTCAAAATATAAAGTTCCAAATGTGTTTATGTTTTCCTCCAACAACTGGTAACCAATACTGCTTATTCTGACCTCATAGGACAAAGATGACAGCTCGAGCCTCAGTTAAACGATTCCTAATGTATGATCCTCATCTTTCATCCTCTCATCCATCATTCGCATCCAGACTAGAATCACTGCCAGATTCCATCCGACATCATCCAGAAACATAACCAATTTCTTTTCATGTTCTAGAAATCATCAAAGCAACTCTTTCTAGAACTCCTTCGTATTAGCATAGAAACACAGTAGCGTCTAAGCGAGGGTCGGGTTCTTCTAGAAATACACATAAAGTGACGTAGGGTGTGGACTAGTTTTGAGTGATATAAGAACCTAGAGATCTAAAATCACAGGTCATCTAGATATTTATCTGTTGATTTAAAACCACGCATGCTTCTTTTTGTTCGTAAGAGTAAATGTTCTAAGCTTTTGTTCAAGTGTAACTGAAGAAATGGACGATGATAAACGATAAAACGAAAAGAAATGAATCTTTAAGGTTAAACTTAAAGACAATAAAGATGATGAAGAACGAAAAAGAAAGAAACATGAATTGTGAGTGTAGAAGGATTAGATGAGCCTTGAAATTTGTATCTATTTGTTTACTATTTATCTACTATTAATCTGTTTGTTTATCTATTAATTTATCTATTTATTTATTCATTTATTCATTATATATTTTTATCTATTTACTAACTTACCTATTTATTTACTAATATATTTATTAATTAATTTATTTACTTATTTATTTATTTATTAATTCATCAAATCTTTTAATCATTTACTTGCTATATATCTGTTTTTCATAATTTTTATCCATTATTTATTCATTTATTTACTTATTTATTCATTTAATTATTTGTTTCTGTACATATTTGTATTATCATTGATATAATCATATATATACTCATATGTTAATGTTTTTATTTATGTTTTTATTTATTCGTTTATTTACATATTAAATGACATATTTATTTATCTATTTGTATAATTATTCATTCATTCATATATTTGTCTAATTATGTATCTGTTTATTTAGCTATTAACTTATTTATCTATTTATTTATTCATTTATGTATGATAAATTTCATTCTTTTACAGATGGTAAGAATTTTTTTTTTCCATTTCAGTGTCTGTACTAATTAAACAATTCTGTATTTGTAGAGAATGTTATTCATTTTCTATACAAAAAAAAATGCAATTTACTATCAAGTGAGTAATGTACAGAAAAGTTAGAGATGTACATAGCTCCAAAGAAATATTTTCGCAGTACAAAGAATAGATTTGTACAAAATTTCTGCAGCTGGCTGTAGTTTAGTCTTTTGTCATTTTTGTATACAGAGAGTGACAGTCTAGATATCTTATCATAATTATATGCATTTCCTAGTGAAATGGGTGGGAATGAATACGTGCTTCTGAATTAGCTACCTCCTTTATAAGGGGGAAAAATCTTGGTATATGGATATAGAGTCCAGTAATTAATTAGTTGATAATTAATTCTTGACAATTTGAAAAACTAATAGACTTAATTTCTAGTGGTATTTGTTTAAAAGAGAAATATGTGGATTATCACTGAGTTTAATATAAATGAAACTTAAAAATTAAAAAAATAATAATAAGGAAAGACGAGCAAAGTGATTATATGATAAAGTCCAAGGAATATATATAGAAGAACAAATATAGATATAGATTCTAGTAATTAATTAGTTGATCATTAATTCTTGATAGTTTGAAGAACAAATAGACTTAATATTTTTGTGTTATTTGTTTTAAAGCAAAATATGTGTATTATCATTGAATTTAATATAGATGAAACTCGAAGATTGAAAAAAAAAGATTGATAAGGAAAGAAAACTAAAGTGAATATGTGATAACAAAGCCCGAGGAGTCTATATAGTAGAACAATAAAAAAAAAAAGGACAAGATCTCTGTAGCTGAATAAAATCACCTATTGATCTACAAGTCTTGAATTATTTATGTATATGTTATGGACCAAAAGGTCCCCTCTCGCTATGCTTTTCCTTTGTAATTGCCGGTATGCGATTTTTTCAGACAAGGAAAACTTTCGTCCATCATAAGGCGAAAAGTACATGTATCGGAGCGAAAATATCAACCTTATCCACCATAAACCACCTCCACATACTGAGTGAAGAAGATAAGCGTATACATTATTTCACTGCAATAAAAATCAATATATAAATGCCTATTTTTCATGTAAAACAACAAACAATTCTATTATTTTCTATATGACTTTCTATGCTATAGCATAAGTTTAGGAGTATTTCTCTATATTTTTTTTCTTTATTTTTTTTTTAACTTTGTTGTTGCTACAGTATATAATACTATGCTGTCTTGCGTCCCGCGAGAGACGAATGAGTGTGGATATATTTATGCCCATCCACCTGTACTTATATGCACTATCACACGATCATAAATATACATTCTATCATCTCATATAGCATTAATGATGGCGCAGTACTGATCAACTAACACGAGAGAGAGAGAGAGAGAGAGAGAGAGAGAGAGAGAGAGAGAGAGAGAGAGAGAGAGAGAGAGAGAGAGAGAGAGAGAGAGAGAGAGAGAGAGAGAGAGAGAGAGAGAGAGAGAGAGAGAGAGGGAGAGAGAGAGAGAGAGAGAGAGAGAGAGAGAGAGAGAGAGAGAGAGAGAGAGAGAGAGAGAGAGAGAGAGAGAGAGAGAGAGAGAGAGAGAGATAGAGAGAGAGAGAGAGAGAGATAGAGAGAGAGAGAGAGAGAGAGAGAGACATAGAGAGAGAGAGAGAGAGAGAGAGAGAGAGAGAGAGAGAGAGAGAGAGAGAGAGAGAGAGAGAGAGAGAGAGAGAGAGAGAGAGAGAGAGAGAGAGAGAGAGAGAGAGAGAGAGAGAGAGAGAGAGAGAGAGAGAGAGAGAGAGAGAGAGAGAGAGAGAGAGAGAGAGAGAGAGAGAGAGAGAGAGAGAGAGAGAGAGAGAGAGAGAGAGAGAGAGAGAGAGAGAGAGAAGTAGAGAGAGAGAGAGAGAGAGAGAGAGAGAGAGAGAGAGAGAGAGAGAGAGAGAGAGAGAGAGAGAGAGAGAGAGAGAGAGAGAGAGAGAGAGAGAGAGAGAGAGAGAGAGAGAGAGAGAGAGAGAGAGAGAGAGGGAGGGTGATATGGACACGATGGAAGATACAAAGAAATATGTATATATATATATATATATATATATATATATATATATACATATATATATATATATATATATATATATACATATATATATATATAAATATATATATATACAGTATATATATATATATATATGCATGTTTTATATGCATGCGGATATGCCAACTTTTTAAGAAGTTGGCATATCCGCCTTGATTTCTGGACCAAGCCCTCAGTAAGGTTAGGGCCAACCATTTCAAAAATTCCGTCCCCTCTATTTATCACGGCTCCTTTAAAGATATCCTAAAAAATCCCTATAGTAAAACCACTAGTTCTTCTACTAATTTGTTTCCTTATGAACGTCTCACTATTGCCTATCACTATCCCAATACCGTGCATAAGTAGATTGTGTACGTTTAACAAAAACTGAAGGAAATAGAGTCACCTGTTGTTTATTGTGATTTGGTGTAATTGAGTCAAACCGGAAGAGACTTGAACAATAGATTGGCAGAATATGAGAGGTCAATTAGATATGGGCAAGAAAATTCGGCCGTATTTCTTCATGTCAAAAATAAGAACCATTCTTTCGACTGGGGTAAGGCCAGATTAGTGTTCAAGTCCCACTGCGGTTTCAGGAGAAAAATAGTTGAATCAGTATTAATTGAGGAATGTCCCAACATTAATATATCAAAAGGGCAGTGGACTCCTGACATTATTTCTCGTACAGCGGTGAGTAGGCTCGTACGAAGCTCACAAACCTCCCTCATCCCTCACCCTCCTCCACCACTCCATTTTACCCCGCGTCTGAGTTATGCCATCAGTCCACGTTCCCTCTCTTTTCTGTGATGAAAATGAGACTAGATCTTTTGATGTTACGTGAAGCGTGGTCGGGGACTTGTACAGTCCTTTTGAACCATCACACGTAGCTCGGTTGCTAGCGTCTTGACTTCGTGATTATGGACGCACGGGTCAGGGTTCGAATCCCATGGCAGAGCTTCTAAAAATGTTCAATCTGTCTTTAACACACACACACACACACACACACACACACACACACACACACACACACACACACACACACACACACATATATATATATATATATATATATATATATATATATATATATATATACGGTATACATATATGTGTATGTGTGTCTGTGAGTGTACATATACATATAAAGAGAGAGAGAAAGAGAGAGGGGAAGAGGGAGAGAGAGACAGAGAGAGAGAGAGAGGAAGAGGGAGAGGAAGGACTGGGAACCTATCTCCTCCATGAATGAGGAAGCGAGCGATAAAAGCTGCCTCCATGTCGATTAAGCAATAAATCTAGGCAGTTCGCTGCTCGCCAGAGGGCTGAGCTCAAAACATAGTGGCTCTCCGGCTTGTCACAGCCAAATAACAACAAAACTCTCTCTCGCATCGATTCCCTGGTTAAGTAACGAGTTCCGTAATCTATTTGCTAGGTTCGATGGTGAGAGTGGCTATGGGTAGTTTATGTAGGGTTAGATAGCGGTGGAGGAATGTGATACTAAGAATTGAGATAGAAACTGAGGAGAAGTTTCTTAGATATGGAAAGGGTGCGAAATCTCGGTATTCGCCATCTTGGTAAAATTACGATTTTTTCTTTATTATTTGTTTATTTATTTGTTTATTTTTAGACATTATGTTCTCTTGTAGTCTCCTTTATTCTTATGTTCGTATCATCTTCTTTTTGAAACAGTTAACATAATATCAAAAACAAAAACAATTTGGAAAATATTACTTTTTTTGGAAACACGAAATATGCAAGCCCTCCCCCACCTC
>NC_134786.1:3714920-3717420 GCF_046742065.1 Oratosquilla oratoria
CAACCATATAATTGATTGGTAGACATTACATCCAAACAATCAATCAGTCAATCAAATCAGCCATCTTGAGTCCACTGCTGAACAAAGGCCTCCTTCATAGCATTCCATGATTCACACGACTGCGCCAACCTCTGCCACGCCACCCCTGCAAACTTCTCAATCTCGTCTCTCCATCTCCCGTCTAGTCTCCCTCTTCCACGCTTCCTATCTCGCGGCGTCCACTCAGTAACACACTTGCACCCATACAATCACCTCTGAAAAAAATCTTATTATAGAGGACTACGTGAAAGGCGAAGCTATTCATACAAGAACATAAGAATTGAGGAAACTACAAGAAACTGTATGGCCTACACTAGGCAGTTTCATGTGCCTTAGCTACTGTCATTCCTATCTATAAAATAATCTAACCTTTTAACACAACTGATAGTTTCAGCGCTCACTACATGGGTACTAAGTCTATTCCATTTGTTGACCACTCTATTGATAAACTATTTCTTGCCTATTTCCTTCTTAAACATAAGTTTGTCCAATTGAGATCCATAAATACGAGTCCTTTCCTGTTGTCTTGATATGATGACCTTGCCTGCATGACCCTTGCATCATATAAGATCTAATTTTTGATAACTTAAGATCATCGTTTCATTAAAGGTAAAAACTTCTGTTTAATAACTGAAAACCTGCAAGACTTAAGCAGATGGCACTATGGAAAAAAACGTTGTAAAGCTATTTGTGTTGTGTTTGTGTGTCTGTGTTGTATTGGTATAGGGAATTTCTATGTTACTGGTTTATGGTACAGGGCGTAGGTGAGCAGTCGCCGGTTGTCGACACTCCTCATGTGAAATGGGGAGTAAATGAAGTCAAAGTTAGGCATGGAGTGCCAACTCCCTATGGAAGTGAGGATAAAAAAAAAATAAAAAAAAGAATAAAATAAAATAAACAGGTGTTAAGAAAGGGGTCAGAAGAAAACAAAAAACAAAATGAATGCGACAAATAAAACAAAAGAACGAACAAACAAACATAAAAACAGCCAGAACAGGTGATACACAAATGGGGAAATGACCTGTATCACTTGGTGAAAAAAGTTAATGAAAACTCACTACATAAAGAATATTACTTTTAACTGGAAAATAATCAAATAACTCTATATAAAGGGACTGGTATCCCTGAAACACATAAAAATATATATTGTACAAACAATATCGAATCATTCCAGGAAGACCTTTGTCTCAAACATAGGTAAGTCTTTTATGACGTAGACATAATACAACAAAGAAGCGAATGGGTGGACTACGTGTACATGGACCTGAACAAAACTTTTGATAAAGCGTCATAGAAGTTCGGAAAGGTAACCGTGAAAGGTGGATTTCTAGGAAATGAGAAAAAATAGACGGGAATTTCTAGGAAAACACACAAAGAAGATATAGTTAACAAACTGAATCTAAAAGTGATTGATATGGGGCATATTCCTCTCATACAATACACATAAAATCTAGAAAAAAACATATTCACAGAAACACGAATAGTTCTGTATGCAGTTCCAAACTGAAAAGAAGAATCACATAAAGGAGATCAATAGAATATTTTCATTTAGATGGTAGAGTTCATGAATGATAGTAAATGAAATCTTGTACCTGCAGAAGCGGACTAAAGTTCATGGGCGGAAAGACGTAGGAAGATACTGACATCATCCAAGACTAGAAGATATGAGGAAAAATCCAGGAATAAAACTCACCAAAACATTTGTTGTGAACGAAGACCACACCCATCATAGTCACAAAAGAATGTACACATGCTGGAGCAGCATAAACCAGCGTTTGTTGAAGAGAAACAAACATATTTAAAGAAACGATTATACGATATCTGAGATTTACCCTTAAATACACAAGCAGTAGAATTATAGTACAGATAAGAAGAGATTTACCCAAACTTGAACAAGTCCACCTGTCTATCATAACATTGATTTCGATTTTATATAGACTGACATATGATGAGATATATAAACGAATAAATGACTAAATAAACAACAAATAAATAAAGAATAGATGAATAAGTGGATAAATAAATGGGTAAACAGATGAATGAATATACATATATATATATATATATATATATATATATATGTATATATATATTTATATATATATATATATATATATCATGATAACAAAGAATAACTAAAATAAGGAATAAGACGACGTCGAAAAGAATTGCTTCCCAGACAGCACAATCCATAAATGGAATGATCTAACCAATTTATTTAATGGAATTTAAAACATTAATGTAAGAAAACAAAGAATATGGCAACTACAGTCAAAGGAAAACTGACAGCAATAAATGTAGAATAAGATTCAAATCAGACAAGCATCCCAACAAAGTAAACATCTTCCCATGTAACAACAAGCAGATGTTTATATAATAACAACAACGAAAAACGCACTTAAATATATGCATATCATACACGAACACACACACACACACACACACACACACACACACACAC
>NC_134786.1:3719920-3727420 GCF_046742065.1 Oratosquilla oratoria
AACATATACATACCCATAATAAAGGCTGCCCATATACTTTATGTATGGTTACAACATGTTAAAACCAATCTGTGATATGACACAAGGAGATATAGCTAAAACATTATCATTACATTCCTTAGGTTTCTTATCATAACTTACTAAAAGTCATATCAAGTTCACGCTTCTAAGACTAAGACTCTTTCAAACATAGATACATCTGGTTTTCCATGATTAGTTTAAACTTATATATAGAAATAATCTTCTCCTATATCATTTACAAATTGTTCTGTGGAACCTTATCCATGCAACATCATCAGAGGAAATAACTGTACTGTCATCTTATAAAAGGAATATCGGTATTATGTTGCAAAGGATACAACATTGTGATGTAGCTAAATTACACTGAATGAAGGGGATTTTGACTTAGCCAAGTTTCATTGGCATATATATGTATGTGTGTGTGTGTGTGTGTGTGTGTGTGTGTGTGTGTGTGTGTGTGTGTGTGTGTGTGTGTGTGTGTGTGTGTGTGTGTGTGTGAGTGCGTGCATGCGTGCGTGCGTGTGTGTGGGGGGGGTGAATACATATATATGCAAAGAAGAAAAAAAAAGAATAAGAATAAGAAGAATAGGAAGAAGAAGAAGAAGAAGAAGAAGAAGAAGAAGAAGAAGAAGAATAAAGAGAAGAAGAAGAAGAAAGGAAAGAAGAAGAAGAATAGAAGAAGAAGAAAAACAAGAAGAAGAGGAAAAAAGAAGAAGGAGAAGAAGAAGAAAAAGAAGAAGAAGAAGAAGAAAAAAGAAGAAGAAGAAGAAGAAGAAGAAGAAGAAGAAGAAGAAGAAGAAGAAGAAGAAGAAGAAGAAGAAGAAGAGGAAGAAGAAGAAGAAGAAGAAGAAGAAGAGGAAGAAGAAGAAGAAGAAGAAGAAGAAGAAGAAGACTAAGAAGAAGAAGAAGAAGAAAAAGGAGAAGAAGAAAAAGAAGAAAAAGAAGAAAAAAAAAGAAGAAGAAGAAGAAGAAGAAGAAGAAGAAGAAGAAGAAGAAGAAGAAGAAGAAGAAGAAGAAGAAGAAGAAGAAGAAAGAAGAAGACGAAGAAGAAGAAGAAGGAGAAGGAGAAGAAGAAGAAGAAGAAGAATGCGAAGAAGAAGAAGAAGAAGAAGTAGAAGAAGAAGAAGAAGTAGAAGAAGAAGAAGAAGAAGAAGAAGAAGAAGAAGAAGAAGAAGAAGAAGAAGAAGAAGAAGAAGAAGAAGAAGAAGAAGAAGAAGAAGAAGAAGAAAGAAGAAGAAGTAGTAGAAGAAGAAGAAGAAGAAGAAGAAGAAGAAGAAGAAGAAGAAGAAGAAGAAGAAGAAGAAGAAGAAGAAGAAGAAGAAGAAGAAGAAGAAGAAGAAGAAGAAGAAGGAGAAGAAGAAAAAGAAAAAGAAGAAGAAAAGAAAAAGAAGAAGAAGAAGAAGAAGAAGAAGAAGAAGAAGAAGAAGAAGAAGAAGAAGAAGAAGAAGAAGAAGAAGAAGAAGAAGAAGAAGAAGAAGAAGAAGAAGAAGAAGAAGAAGAAGAAGAAGAAGAATGGGAAGAAGAAGAATGCGAAGAAGAAGAAGAAGAAGAAGAAGAAGAAGAAGAAGAAGAAGAAGAAGAAGAAGAAGAAGAAGAAGAAGAAGAAGAAGAATGAGAAGAAGAAGAAGTAGAAGAAGAAGAAGAAGAAGAAGAAGAAGAAGAAGAAGAAGAAGAAGAAGAAGAAGAAGAAGAAGAAGAAGAAGAAGAAGAAGAAAGAAGAAATAAGAAAGAAGAAGAAGAAGAAGAAGAAGAAGAAGAAGAAGAAGAAGAAGAAGAAGAAGAAGAAGAAGAAGAAGAAGAAGAAGAAGAAGAAGAAGAAGAAGAAGAAGAAGAAGAAGAAGAAGAAGAAGAAGAAGAAGAAGAAGAAGAAGAAGAAGAAGAAGAAGAAGAACAACAACAACAACAACAACAACAACAACAGCAACGACAACAGAAAGCGACTACCCCCCCACAACCGACAAAGCTCACGGAAACCTGATCTTTCCCCAAACACACACAACCGTATCCCAAACAACATACCAGAAGGCACTTGAAGAAAGGAGCCTTGACACCATACGCATAACAAAAACAACAAACAGTCTAAAGCACCGTGGAAGCCTCTACTGATCTGTGTAGAGCTGGAAACATATGCTAATCCTGCCTTAGGACCATGTCTCACCACCATCCCTACTCCCAAATCTAGATCTAAAATCTAATCTCTAGTACAAATCCACCTCAGTGTCTCTATTCCTTCCTCTCTAGTGGATTGTACTTTGAGTGTAAGGCGATGCTGTAGAGCCAAGGTTCTCAACCTATTTCCACACGTACACCGTACTTATGAATTGCTGTCATTTACCCTTCTGGAGATGACTTCAACACTAAATTTAATCATTTTGCATTCACTAACTGCTAGTGCCTTTCGGCTACCTGCTCCACTTGTGAACCACTGTGGTCCACTAGGGTGTCCACGGACCACAGGTTGAGAACCACTGCTGTAGAGGATGAAGTATCGTCTTATTATATACTGAATAAGAGTTTGTATTAAATAAACAAGTGCAGTTATTTATTCATTTCACGTGATTACCTATTACCTATTTATTGATGCGTTGCTTTACTATCATTTGTTGACCTATTTATTATTTAATTGATTAATTTATTTCCTTATTATTTATTCATTTATCTATATGTTTATTTATTCTAATTGTCAACTCATTTATAATTTTATCCCTGAAGGGGAAAGACGACGTATCTCAGAAATGTATTTTCAGTGGTGACATTTTTCATTTCATTATCTGTGACGCTAAACTATTTCATTTATCTTCTCCGAGAAAAACTCGTACAAACTGCTTCTTCCCTCCCACTCCTCTCCTATCTCCTTTCTTCCTTCGTTGTTTTTTTTTTTTTTTTTTTTTTTTTTTTTTTTTTTTTTTTTTTTTTTTTTTTTTTTTTTTTTTTTTTAGGAAAGAGGTCAAAATGGATAAGGGTAAAGAACTCTCAAAAGATAGGGGAAGACAAGAGAAAGAACAGGCGGGGAGTTAAACAAGTATCACCACTCACCAACACAGCCACCAACCTACCACGAACATACGATCCAAACTTGAACTCCACAGACACGTAGCCACGTCACATAGGACCTCCCCCAGACCCCACCACCCTCCCCCATTCTCTTTTCTCCTCCTCGTCTTCCTCCTCCTCCTCTTCCTCTCTCCTCCTCCCTCCCGTGACTACACGGAATAACACTGGAGCCTGACTGTGGTGATCTCAATATTAGGAGTGTTGATCCTCATTATAACGTAGACTAGTATGACTTGCTCAAATACTATTCTCTCAGTAACATGTATATCTAAATTGGTTGACCGTTTGTTAGTGTATCGAACGAAAAAAAAAACATAACCAAACGTTCAAAGGCATTTGATACAAGCGGGACAATATTGAACCAACACAAGTGTTTCAAATTGAATACGACTTGTATTCTGATCTCTGGAATTGGGTATTTTACAGAACACAGCATCAAAGTGGAAGGACCGTCTCTTGGAAGTCGAGGAAAATGTGTCTTAAGATGAAGAGGCATAAGGAGATAGGAAACTGGGAGAAGGGACAGGGAAGGAGGAGGGAGAGAAGGTGAGGAGGGAAAGAGAGAGGGGAAGGGTGAAGGAGAGAGGGAGAAGGGGAAAAGGAAGGGAAAAAGGATGAACAAAAGGATGAACAAATAGAACAAGAAGATGGAGAAAATGTGAAATAGGAGAAAAATGAAAGATTTCAGGCTATTGCTGGAGTGAAAGGACTAAGAAGGCAAGGGAAAACGTGGGCCAACAAACACACATAGGTTAAATATATACACACATACACACGCACATACGCACACACACACACGCGAACGCGCGCATATCTATCTCGTCGTTCTGGGGACCAAACGGTCCTATCTTCGACCATATTGGTTATGGGATGGAAATACGTCTTAAAGAAGAGAGGCTGAAGGAAGTAGGTAGCTTTAGGTATTTGGGGTTGCATGTGGCAGGAAAGGGAGGAGTGGAGGTGGAGGTAGAGTGTAGATTGAGAGAAGCAAGTAAATGCCTTCGGGGATTAAAAAGGGTCATGAGAAATAGGCATTTGGGAATGTTTGAAAAGAAAAGACTATATAAAGGGGCGATTGTGTCGACGGCACTATATAATGTAGAGACATGGAATCTAAGAGAGGCATAGAGGAAAAGTTTAAATGTGTTTGAGATGAAATGTTTCAAAAGCATGGTAGGGTTTACAAGGTTGGATAGAGTGAGAGTCGAGGAGGTGAGGAGGAGAGCTGGGATGGAAAATGAAATGGCAGATAGGGTGGATGAAAGATTATTGGGATGGTTTGGACCCATGGAAAGAATGAGTGAAGAAATATTAGTTAAAGAGTTGCGGAAAACAGAAGTATAGGGAGTAAATTTGGGGTGAAGGGTTTGTTGAGCAGGAAGGAAATCTCTGTTGAGAAAGGAAAGGAGAAGGCAGGAGGTAGGAGTGAATGGAGAATGGCTGTGTATAGATGATAATGTGATGCAAGGAAGGGAGGGGATGGGGGATGGTAGAGAGTGATTATATGTGAATGATATTGAGTGAAGTGGCCTTCCTGTGGATGTGTTATGTCTTGGTGCATTGCTTCTGACTCAGGCTGGTAGGCAGGATACAGGACTGACCCGTCATCCTTGAGGAGCTATGAGGAGAGTGAGAAAAGGGTGGTGGATGGGAGTGGAATAGTTAGGAGTGGGTACTTGTCTTTTGATTTGGCTATCTACCGTGTAAGGGGGAAACAGCCCCTGGTATATATTTATATATATGTACACACACACACACACACACACACACACACACACACACACACACACACACACACACACACACACACACACATATATATATATATATATATATATATATATACATGTATATATGTATATGTATACATGTATGTACAAAGATATACATACATATATATATATATACATATATATATGTATACATATATATATATATATATATATATATATATATATATACATATATATATATATATATATATATATATATATATATATGTAAGCGGAATAGGAAACACAGGAGTCTTAGTCTTGAGTTTATTCCTGACTAGTTTCGCAGGTATGCTTTTTCAAAGGAATATGTGTACAAACGGGCTGTGGGCATTATATACATGGGGTGGACCTCACCACCTCCCCGAGTTACCATAGTTGGTGACGAATGTGAACATCACATTGTGGCTAGCGTAACAATGAAGATTTTTTTTTTTTTTTTTTTTTTACAATTAAATATGATAACACTAATAACAAAGAAATTATTAATAGAAAAATGTAACAATAGTAATGATAAAAATGAAGAAAAAAATAAAAAAACAATAGTAACAATAATAATAACAAAAATGATAATAACAATACAGTAGAAGTAATAATAATAATAATGAAAATAATAACAATAAAATGAAAGTAATAATAATAATAGAAAAAAAGAAAAAAAAACACTATTATCATTGTTATTATATTTATTTATTGATTTATTATTACTATCATTATATATATTCATAATCTTATTATTACATTTTTATTATTACCATCATTATTATTATTACTTTATCTTTATTATTATTATTGTTACCTTTATTATTTGAATATTTAATTTTTCGTTTTTTATTATCGTTGTTATCACTATTATTGTTATAATTAATAATTTCTATTTCTTGGTTATTAGTATTATCATATTTTTATAAAAAAAAAATTCTATTATTATTATTACTTTCATTTTATTGTTATTATTTTCATTATTATTATTATTACTTCTACTGTATTGTTATTATCATTTTTGTTATTATTATTGTTACTATTATTTTTTAAATATTTTTCTTCATTGTTATCATTACTATTGTTACATTTTTCTATTAATAATTTCTTTGTTATTAGTGTTATCATATTTAATTGTAAAAAAAAAAAAAAAATCTTCATTGTTACGCTAGCCACAATGTGATGTTCACATTCGTCACCAACTATGGTAACTCGGGGAGGTGGTGAGGTCCACCCCATGTATATAATGCCCACAGCCCGTTTGTACACATATTCCTTTGAAAAAGCATACCTGCGAAACTAGTCAGGAATAAACTCAAGACTAAGACTCCTGTGTTTCCTATTCCGCTTACATCAACCTGTCAGAATGTCTCAACATCAATATATATATATATATATATATCTGTGTGTGTGTGTGTGTGTGTGTGTGTGTGTGTGTGTGTGTGTGTGTGTGTGTGTGTGTGTGTGTGTGTGTGTGTGTGTGTGTGTGTGTGTGTGTGTGTATGTGTGTGTGAGTGTGTGTGTGTGTGTGTGTGTACAGTATATGTTCATCAATGGCCAAGGCACTTTTCCCAGTAGCACCTCATATGTATTCCACTTAACCACAACCGCCTTGCCTGTCTGTTCTACATCAATCTCTCCATGAATTTCTCTGCAACATGCCCCCTTGTTCTTGTGCCATTTCCCCGTCCTTCTCCTTGCTTGCCTTTCTCGAGAAACGCTCTCCTTCTTGTGTTTGTTCATTCTCTCCACTTCCCTTTCCTCTCGCATTCATCTCCTCCGTGCCTCGTCTCCTCCACATTTCTGCGATCTGTTGTCTTTCCTAATAGGGCTCCATCTCTGAAGTCTTCCTTTTTGGTTCCGGGAGTTTCCGGGACTCTTCCGAGCGTTTCCGTCTCTGGACGTTTGGCCTTCCTCTCCTCCTCCTCTTCTTCTTCTTCTTCTTCTTTTTCTTCTTCTGACATAAGTTTCCAATATGACTATCATCGTACCATTTGCAGTCTCCTTTTCCCTCCACAGATTTTTTTTTTTTTTTTTGGGGGGGGAGGGTAATTTTTCCTTTTTTTTATTTTTATTTTTTATTTCTAAGCTCATCACCAACTTAACAAGATTGCCTGGCGTCAACCAGAAGTATATCTGAACAATGCTTCCTGTAAGTACCAGCCGAAACATTGTGACTTTTTTCAAGTTTGGAACGTTTCGCAGATTAAATAAGCATCTTCAGGATATAACCAGAATTAAAAATATAAACATTCCATATCCTGACAAAGACTGACAGACATCCTACCTGTTGTTATTAAATGACAATTTTCTGGCAATTTTGGCACAGTTAAAACGTTTGAGAACAAAGGCTTCACTAAATGCAAAACGTTTTCCTTGTGTTAGGAAAAGCTCCGTCATACGGAACGTTGTACATTCAAGAAAGACGTTCACGGGTTCAAACGAAGCCCGTGGAAGTGACACTTCACTCCCGAAAAAAAAAGTTCTCATAAAAACGTATGTATGGAAGAAGCTGCAAGAGACCATAAGGCTTAAAATAGACAGTTCTTTGTACCTGACCATCTGTCATCACTATCCATGAAGCTAGGTAATCTACTTAAAAAAAAAAAAAAAAAAAAAAAAAAAAAAAAAATTATTGCATGGCTGCTAAGTCTATTTCCTTAAATGTGTC
>NC_134786.1:3737420-3739920 GCF_046742065.1 Oratosquilla oratoria
TACTCTTCCTTTCCCTCATCCATTCCCTTCCCCTCCTCATCGCTCTCCTCTTTTGAATTCACTCCTCTCTAACACGTTCTCGGCACCTCTTCCTCCTCTTCCTCCCTTTCCTCCTCTTCCTCTTCCTCCTCTTCCTCTTCCTCCTCTTCCTTCTCCTCTTCCTCTTCTCTCTCTTCTTCTTCCTCCTTTTCCTCTTCCTCCTCTCCTCCTTTCTAACACGTTTATCATAGCCTCCCCTCTCGCATACAGCCTCCTGCTCTGCCTCCACCTCGACCTCTATTCCTCATCATCTTGACCTCTCTCCTCACCCTCAAGGAACTCCTCCCACTTTCTTCTTTACTCATCCCTCTCCCCCTCCCTCCCTCCCTCCTACTCCCACTCCATCCATCCTCACCTCCACATGATCTCCCTCCAAGCCTCGAGGACCACCTCCATCTCGTCAAGGCTCATATCCCATTTTCTATTGCTGACCTTCATTGTGTTTGTGTGTGTGTGTGTGTGTGTGTGTGTGTGTGTGTGTGTGTGTGTGTGTGTGTGTGTGTGTGTGTGTGTGTGTGTGTGTGTGTGTGTGTGTGTGTGTGTGTGTGTGTGTGTGTGTGTGTGTGTGTGTGTGTGTGTGTGTGTGTGTGTGTGTGTGTATGTGTGTGTGTGTATATGTGTGTGTTTGTGCGTGTATGTGTTTACTTAATTTACATAATTGTATTTTGCTTAATGGTTGTACACAGTAAATGAGGTACAGCTGTGTGGTCCTTTTTCCTTTTTGTCTAACTTTCATATCTAGTTTTGAGTTTGTTTGTGAATTCAGTTTGGGCTACATAATATTCTAAGTCGTGTGTGTGTGTGTGTTTACGTTTGTGTGTATGTGTGTGTGTGTGTGTGTGTGTGTGTGTGTGTGTGTGTGTGTGTGTGTGTGTGTGTGTGTGTGTGTGTGTGTGTGTGTGTGTATGCGCGTATGCGTGTGTATGCGTGCGTATATGTCTGTGCATTTTCCATTCCCTTGTTTACCGTCTGTTGGTCTGTTAAACTATCTATTTATCTATTCTTCTTACTTCTCTTAATCTGTCTGTGATTCTGTCCGCCTGTGTATTCTGTCTGTCCGCCGATTTGTCTGTCTGTCTTTTTGACTTTTATCTTTTTTCTATACATTTGCCCGTCTGTCTATATATCTACATGTCCTTTTTTAAATCTTTCTGCCTCTTTAGTTACATACCTGTAATATGATTTTCTTTCTTCGTGCCTTTAATTCTCGATATTTATTTTCTCTTTCGTCTTTTGTTTTTAGTTTTTTCTTTCACAAGTTCCACATCTACCTATTCCCACATTCATTGCAATTATTCATTTTATTTATTTATTTTCTCTCTCAAATTTCTAAAAAAAAAAAAAAAAAAAAAATCATGAACCTTCATTTGTGATTTTTCTTTATCGAAATTGTTTTCTCTCTACTAATACAGTATCTCTCAATGTCTTCCCTTACTCATATCTCTTCTATTTTTTTTTATCTCCTGGCTTCCTAGCCGACCAAACGCGCCGCGTTCCGACTAACCTACATTCAAGTTCCTCCTCCTCCTCCTACTCCTCCTCCTCCACTTCCTCCTCCTACTCCCCCGTACTCCCGCACAGCCTTCTTCCAAGCATACTGCTCAGCTCTCTCTTTCTCTTTCTCTCTCTCTCTCTCTCTCTCTCTCTCTCTCTCACACACACAAAACACACACACACACACACACACACACACACACACACACACACACACACACACACACACACACACACACACACACACACACACACACACACACACACACACACACACACACACAACTCGTGGCGCAGTTGGTAGAGTTCCCGGCTGCCACTACGGCGGTCCGGGTTTGAATCCCGCCCAGGGCTGAAATAATTTCAGTATCGCTGCGCTGCGAGTCGTTATTCCATCTCTCGTGTGGAGGGAATTGGGTGTGTGTATGAGTGTAAGGTCACAGCATTACCCATGGATCAGTCATATATGAGCTGTAAGCTCTCTTCCAGTAGGGAAATAACTGTCGATCACGAGTCTAATACGTGATCCAAGACCTTGGTGAATCATACGTATACCTTCCTTCATCATCATCCTCTTCTCTATCTTCCTTATTCTATCCTTTCTCGCATATTTCCTTCCTCTCTCCTCCAACTCATCCTCTGCCTCCTCTTCCTACTAATCTTCTTTCCACTCTTCCTCCTCCTCCTCCTCCTCCTCGTCCTCGTCCTCCTTTTCCTCCTCCTTCTTCCCTTCTTCTTTCTCTTTATTTCCTTGACGTCGTCTATCTCCACTTTCCAGAATTCATCCTACCATGTTTCTATTGCCTCTTCCCTCTCCTTCCCTGTTTACATTCATAGCTTTCCTTCATTCTTTTCTTCCTCTCCTCCTCCTTTTCTTCGTCCCTCCCATCACACTCTTCCTCCCAACCACTCCCTCCTCAGTCCCAACTCCCCCAACGTCATTCCTCTCTCTCTCTCTCTCTCTCTC